>NC_081413.1:397791386-398091594 GCF_030272615.1 Cryptomeria japonica
AATAATTATTAAATACCTACAATATTTTTTAAATGCCTAAGTTTAGCTTAAGTGTAGAGTTTAATAGACTAATAATTAAATAAATAATTATTAGCTAATACAAGATAACTCTAACACCCCCCCTTAAGATGAACTTAGGCAGTAACTAAAAAACTAAATGCATGAAGCAAAAAATGCAACTACATGATGAAGGCAAATTTGGGTCCCGACAACAAGGCTTGATGAGGTACCCGATCACAACCAAATCTCTATGAACTGGAGAAATAGAGAAAACCACATGGGAAAAAACTCTACTCCAAAAATAGATGGAAAAGCAAGAAGAACACCACTAAAGTAGGAAATAGCTGCAAACACTACCAAAGAGTAACTTCTGATCTGAAGAACCTCCATTGAAATAGAACATGACCAGGTAGAGAAGACTATAATCTGCATGAGTGCCCTCAAATGGCACTACTCGAATCAGATGGCAAACAAAGGCAAACAAATGAACTCGAAGATACAGATGGCATGAGACACAAAATCTTGAAGAGTTGACCAATCAAACCAAGGAAGCATTAGAACCGACAAGACAAACCTCCCCATAATGCTGAAAAGGGAGAGGGACAGGTACACTGAAAAGAACGGCCAACAAGAACTGCATGATGAAGAACCAGGAACATCAAAGGTGCAAAGAAAGTACATGGTGTCGTGGAAGGAACACTCACTTGGCACACATCATGAGGTGAATGTCATGGAAGGAACACTCACTAGACAACGATAGATAGAAAACAAGACAAACATCAACCCCCCCATGGCACTTTATAAGTAGTACATGTACAATAAGGCACAAGAGGTGCAAGATTCCATGTAAACAATGCATGATGGCACTTTATCTCAGTGCGTTTGCGTAAATACAAGCTACAATGATAAGAAGACTAGAAATAGAAATGAGAACCAAAATAGAGACATCCTACCCAGAGAAGAGATCTCAGGACCTGAAACAACCAAGATATCCACCAGAGTGCTGAAAAGAAAAAAATTGAATAAAATATGCATGGAGAAGAATCTAGAAATAAAACTTATATGGCTGGAAATTGCACAGAACAAGCTTTCCAACGATATAAAGTTTTCAAAAAACAAAGTTCAGATGCTCATTCTATGGCTCCCGGAGTGCAAAAAGAGACCCCACTTTGATTGGAAACAAACATAGTAAAATAGCAAAATTGGAAAAAATTACCAACATGACGAGGTCTAGCTCAGAACCAGCTTTTTGACGCATATTCTTTTTCGAAAAAATGACACCGTATGCCCAAGATATGGCCAAAAGAAAAAAACCTCGCTTTTTGGGCATAAAAATGGTAAAAAAAAAAAAATTTGATAAAAATTTTCTGACGCATTTGCAGGTACATCCGTACGGATTTTTGTGCCTCATAAAGCGTGCCAATTAAAAAATCATGGCCTAGATGCACTTGTCACCGAAATAGGTCGAATTATATATCAAAATGAATGGAAACGCCCTTCGGAAGCCAACGGTGAGGTCTGTTTTGGCCCAAACTGCTCTAAATATTTTTTAATGATTTTTTTGACAAATTTCTTGAAATTCGTGCAAAAAAAGGCAAAACCAAAGAAAAATTTCAGAACCCAAATTTGTCAAAAATTGACAAAATTTATATGGAAATGAGGGTTTTGGGGCATTCTGAGCTCAACGGTGAGGTCCGTTTGAGTCCAAAATGATAAAAAAAAACAAAACAAATACCTCAGATCCAATAAAAAACTTTGAAAAAACTTGAAACCCTCCTCCAAAAAATCTTCTGAAAAATTAGGAACAAGCAGCAACAGATGTAGGCTTTGATACCATATAGGAGTTGAGAAATACAACCCCATAGTAGCCTGAAGATCTTCTGCAAGCTAAATAACCTGTTACAAGGAGAAGCAATGAAGCAATAATCTGAAGAACACACACAAAACATAGGAAAAATATTCTCAAAATATGAGAGCTCCAATTCACCAAAAAATGTATTGTGAAAAGATAATACAATGAAAAGAAAAAATAACCACTAATAGGTCAAGAAACCCTAAAAAGGGAAAACCCTAGGCTTGCATATAATAATTAATTATATGCACCTAATGTTAGCTTAAGTGTAAAAAGATAATTGGGAACTTAAAGAATTAAACAAATATTATTTAATTAATCAAGTAAAGACCCAATTACTCTAACACCCCCCCCTTAAGCTAGACTTAGGGAGAAGCTAAAACCTAAAACAACTACTAAAAGCATGAAAGATGGGTCCTGGCAACAAGGCTTGATCAGGTACCCAAATACAATGAAATCTCTATGAAATGGAGACAAAGGAGAAAACCCAATGGAAAAAAAACTCCTCTCCAAAAAGAGATAAAAGAACATGCTGAAAGAAGAAGAAGGAAGGAAGGCCTCATAAAGACTCCTCAAGGACAACTTCCTTCACCCCAAGCATAGAGCGCAATTGAAGATAGTGCGGCAATGCAAAAGGTTTCATGAAGATGTCTGCAACCTACTCAGAAGTGGGAATGTACTCCAGAATGAGAACACCATCCTGAATCAACTGACAGATGAAATGCATGTGAAGCTCAATGTGCTTCATCCACTGATGCTCTACCAGGTTGCGAGAAATATGAATAGCACTTTGATTGCCACACCAAAGAATAGTGGAACTATTAGGAGGAAAACCAAACTCAATCATCAACTATCGAAGCCATAAGATCTCCTGACTAGCGAGCACAGTAGTGTGGTATTTAGCCTCTATAGATGATAATGTATGAGCAGTCTGCTTCTTGCAAGACCATGTGATAGGACCAAAGCCAAGACAGAAAACAAAGCTAGAAGTAGACTTCCGATCAATGACATCTCCAGCCCAATCTGAGTCAGTGAAGCCAACAATGTGAGGTTCCCCTGATGTATAGTGAATGCCATGAGAACTATTGCCTTGAATGTACCTCAAAATACGTTTGGCAGCTTGCCAATGACTCTCATGAGGATCATGGGAGAATCAAGAGACAAGACCAACCGCAAAGGAAATATCAGGACGGGTGTGAGTCAGGTACAACAAACTGCCAACCAACTACTTGTAAAGTGTAGAATCTACTGAAGGAGTGGGACAAGCTGTAGTCAAAACAACCCGTGACTGAAATGGAGTAGGAGGAGGCTTGCAATCAAGCATTTTGAAGTGTTGAAGCATGTCAAGAGCATACTTCTGTTGGTAGAGAGAGATCCCATCAAAAGATTGAATCACCTGAGGACCAAGGAAATAGTGCAAAAGACCAAGATCTGTCATCTCAAACTGATCCATCAAGGCACGCTAAATATGCCGAATCATAGAGGATGAGCTACCTGTGATGAGAAGATCATCAACATATAGCACAAGAATCAAGATGTCACCCTCAAGAAGCTGAATGTAGATAGTGTGATCAGAATGACTGCGGGAGAACCCAATGGAGAGCAAGAAAGAGTCCATCTTCTCCTACCAAGCTCGAGGGCCCTGTTTGAGACCATACAATAAACGCCAAAGTCTGCAAACCAAAGAGCTATCCTGCAAAAATCTCTGAGGTTGTTCCATGTAGATTTCATTTTGGATGAGTTCAATGACTTTTTTGAGAATCATGGCATCATAAGATAGTTATCTACCCCCCACGCACCAAAATGGAATGGTGTAGTAGAAAGGATGAATCAAACTAAACAAGAGGCAACTAGAACTATGATGAAAGGAGAAGAGTTAGCAAAATTTTACAGGAGAGAAGAAATTCATACGACGACATACACTCTTAACAAAAATTTGTATCAGAGGAATTATGGTAAGACATCCTATGAACTTTGGTATGGTAGAACTCTGATAGTAAAGTATTTCAAGGTATTTAGAAGCAAGTTCTATATCGAGAGAGATAGGATAATCTTGGAAAGTTTAACAGTAGAGAAAATGAAGGCATATTCTTTGGTTATTCAACAAAGAGCAAAGCATTCTAATTTTACAACATAGGTTGAATAAGATTGTTGAAAGTGAAAGTGTAAAGGTTGATGGAAGTACCACAAAGGATTCAGAAACTATAACAGGATATGAATTCAATGAGCCTGAAGAAGAGAAAAAGAAAGAAGAAAGAAGAAGTGAAGAAAACAATGATCAAGATACTCTAACATCTGCATCCAAGACTCCAAGCTATGCCCAGAAGAATCACTCAAAAGAATAGATTATCGAGGACAAAAGAAAAGGTGTTATCACAAGAAGCAAGGCAACATAGGAACAAGTCTTGTTGTGTTTGCTATCTAAAACTGAGCCAAAGACAATAGAATAAGATTATAATGATAAGATCTTGATGAAGGCAATGAAAGAGGAACTGGATTAGATTGAGAAAAACTAGGCATGGGAGTTAGTCAATAGACTGGAAGACAAGAATGTGATTAGAAATAAATGGGTATTCCACAACAAGCTGGATGAATATGGAAAGGTTGTAAGCAATTAGGTAAGGTTGGCTAGAAAAGGATACACTTATATTGAAGGCATTTATTTTGAAAAAAGTTATGCCCCAGTTACACGGATGGAGGCAATCCATATGTTCTTGGCATTTTCAACATTTAAGGACTTCAAGGTGTATTTGATGGATGTAAAATCAACATTCTCAAATGGGTAATTGAAATAACAAGTTTGCATTGAACAACTAGAAGGTTTTAGGTTGAGAGATGAGTTGGAATCAAGGAACACTAAGAGGTGGGGTGAATCAATGTTCTGCATTTTTTAACTTTATTGAATTAATCCTTCAACAACTTAATACATATGAATAAACTAAAGATGCAAGAACAAAAAAAAAATATCCACAATACCATAACACCAAGATTTTTAATGTGGAAACCTGGTTAAGGGAAAAACCACGATGGGGATAAACCCACAATATATGTATACTATGCAGAAGTATAAAAATATTACAAAGAGGAATGAACATGCATTCAAGCATACTGGCTAGAGCTCACTACTCAAATAAAGAAGGGCTACAACCCTAGGAAGACTCACTATCTTAAAAATAAATTATTGAAGTATATAAGCTAAACAATAGCATCTGCAAATGCCAAATTATAGTTCGGGTTAAGCACATTTATAGACATTTCATACTCTGCCTTATCATGCTCTAATTTTCTATTCTGCATTAATTCAAAGCATAAATCTTTGAATTGTGCATGTGAAACTATGCACTATCGATCACACACCTTTTTCCATACACTAAATGATCAACTACATCAGCCTTATATATCCGCTACACAAAATCACATCAGCTACATGTTGGCTCAAGAACATATAACATATTCACCAATCATGTATGAACAGTTGACTGAATCCGATCTCCAATGCATATGAAGACCAAAAATAATTGTCCACATACTTCCCAAATCTTGGCTAAACATCCTCAAACACAAAAACAATCACCAAATTGGCTCCAACAATTTCACACAATGATCAATTACACAAGTCGTTCATACTATATTGTTCAACCTAAAAACTGATATACGAGATCTTCTAACTTGCACATGAATTATCACCAGAGGCTAAAATCATAGAATAAGGTACTCCAAACATCTATCAAGCTTCCCATATCTTTGAAGCACAAAATATCCAACTAAAATGAAATACTAATCAAAATAAAGAACTCTGCCAGATGCTTTGTTCTAACTTCACCGGACTTGACCAAATCTACACTTAGACTTCCGGTATAGGCAAATCTTGAATTGCAGATATAATCATTGACAATGTTGGAATCAATACCAACATATATACCAAAACATAGTGAAAAATGACAGTGTCAAAATCAATACCAACATATATACACTACAAAACTCAAAATCTCAAAATTCCAAAATTCCAAAACTCCCCCTAAGAAGAGTACAACATTTTTCACTTCCCTACATCTGGATGAAGGAGAAGTGTTTCTATTCTCTTTGTCTTAGGAGCAGAGGCTTCTGGACCAGTTGGCTTTGATACCAATTTTTGGAATCAAGGAACACTAAGAGGGGGGTTAATTACTATTCTGCAATTTTTAACTTTGTTGAAATGATCCTTCAACCACTTAATGCACACGAATAAAAGAAAGATGGATGAACAAAAACCAAATATCCACAACACCATAACACCAATATTTTTTACGTGGAAACTCGATTAAGAGAAAAACCACGATGGGGATGAACCCACAATATAAATATAGTCTGCAAAAGTATAGTAATATTACAACGAGGAATGCACATGCATTCCGACACACTACCTAGAGCTCACTACTCAAACAAAGAAGGGCTACAACTATGGGAAGACTTGCTATCTTATAAAAAAATTATAGAAGTATATGAACTAAACAATATCATCTACAAATGCCAAATTATAGTTCTAGTTAAGCATATTTACAGACATTTCATACTTTTACTTATCCTGCTCTAATTCATTGTTCTACATTAATTCGAAGCATAAATCTCTGAATTGCGCATGTGAAACTATGCACCATCGATCACACACCTTTTTCTATAAACTAAATTAATGATCAACTACATCAACCTTATATATCTGCAACACAAAATCACATCGGCTACATGTTGACTCAAGAACATATAACATATTCACCAATCATGTATGAATAGTTGGCTCAATCTGATCTCTGATGCATATGAGGACCAAAAAGAATTGTCCACATGCTTCCCAAATGTTGGCTAAACATCCTTGAACACAAAAAAGATCACCAAATATACTCCAACAATTCCACACAATGATCAGTTACACAAGTCAGCCATACTATACTATTCAACCCAAAAACTGATATATGAGATCTTCTAACTTGCACATGAATTATCATCAGAGGCTAAAATCATAGAATAAGGTACTCTAGACATCTATCAAGCTTTCCATATCTTCAAAACATTAAATATCCAACTAAAATGAAGTATTGACCAAAATACAGAACTCTATCAGATGCTCTATTCTAACTTCATCGAACTTGACCAAATCTACACTCAGACTTCTGGTATAGGCAAATCATGAATCGTGGATAGAATCACTAGCTAGAGTTTCCATCAATGAAAACATCTGATGACCTATGTAATGTCTCTTACCAAAAATCTCCCACTTTGGCATTGATGGCAACACTTAGTGAAAAATGACTAAGTGTCGAAATCAGTACCAACGTATATACATTGCAAAATTCAAAATTTTAAAATTCCAAAATTTCAGAACTCTCCCTAAGAAGAGTACACCAGTTCTCACTTCCCTACATCTGGATGAAGGAGTAGTGTTTCTACTCTACTTTGGCTTAGGAGTAGAGGATTTTGGACCAGTTGTCTCTGATACCAATTGTTGGAATCAAGGAACATTGAGAGGGTAGTGATTTAGTGTTATACAATTTTAACTTTATTGAACTGATCCTTCAACCACTTAATGCATATGAATAAAAGAAAGATGCAAGAACAAAAACCAAATATCCACGACACCATAGCATATTTTTTACGGTGAAACTTAGTTAAGGGAAAAGCCATGATGAGGATGAACCCATAATATAAATATACTCTACAAAAGTATAGAAATATTACAAAGAGGAATGCACATGCATTTAGGCACACTGCCTAGAGCTAATTGCTCAAAAAAAGAAGGGATGTAACCCTAGGAAGACTCACTATCTTACAAAAAAATTACCAAATTATATGAACTAAATAATAACATATATAAATGCCAAATTATAGTTCTGGTTAAGCACATTTATAGACATTTCATACTCTACCTTATCCTGCTCTGATTTGCTGTTCTGCATTAGTCTAAAGCATAAATCTCTGAATTGTGCGCATGAAACTATGCACCATTAAACACACATTTTTTCATACACTAAACGATCAACTACATTGGCCTTATATATTCAAAACATATTGATGGACTTGAAAAACACTGAGAGGGGGGGGGCTGAATCAATGACACCAAAAATAAAACTACTTCAAACACTAACCGGTAGATGAACTTAACAAAGCTTTTAAACACAATGCATGCAATCCAAAATGATATAACGAAATCCACAAAAAGTAAAGCATCTACCATAACACAAGTGTTTGTATGTGGAAAACCCAAATAGATAAAAACCACGGTGAGATGGAACTCACAAGTTAACTATCGGCAGTAATAGATAACTGACCGGTTAAGGTCTACAAAGTTCTCTGCTAGGAGAAAATCTTGTTAGAGATCCCAAAGCTTGATTAGAAGCTTATACCCTGTTAAAGGTATTACCCTATTAGGAGTAACCTCGGTGGAGGATTTCTGAATCCAAACTAATGGATCACCCTGTTAAAGGATTTATACATTGAAGCTTGTTAGAGCTTACCCGGTTAAGAAATTTGATTCTACTATAATGGTTAGAAAACAACAAGAATGGTTTGATCTATTCTGAGTAGCACAATACTTGCTTAATCAGATCCTTCTAAACATATTCAATATTGCTCTTCTGCATACTCTGCAACTTAACTCTTTTTCCTTTCGCACATAACATAACACTTTTCACTATATCAAATAATTCATTGTGATGTCAATATATAGACCTTATGATTTAATGTCGGTCTTAAGAAATCATAACACAATTTCCTAGGTGTAGTGTATCTGAACAAGTGATCATAACTCATCACAAAAATTGCCACCAAGCAGTCGGTGCAAGTAACTCATAATGAAATGTGGTAACTCATCACAAAATTACCAAATACCAGTTGGAACAATCAAATACCTATTTGAATAAAACATATGAACCATTGTCCTTGAATCTCTGCTTAATCTCCATCTTGATCTTCATCTTGATGCCGACTTAGTATAATCACAAACTGTCTCTTATGCACATACCGGTTGACACAAAGTACCAGTTAGAGATAAACCTCTTAGTATAACCTCTAACATACTGGTTGATAGAGTAATCAATTGAATTTACACCGCTAGTCAATATAATCATGTGTGTGTGTGAGTGTTTCATCAATGACAACAAATGATGAAAACATTACAATCATCATCAAGCCAACAATCTCCCCCTTTGGCATTGATGGCAACACTTAGAAAAATTTACAGTAATACTGCTAAGTGTGCATACACAACAAATTTACACATTTACTCATGCTCCCCCTTAATGCATATATTATACAAATTTTTTAAAAATACACATACATATTTCTACTCCCCCTTTGACAACAATACCAAATTGAAAAAGCAATATATATATATATATATATATATATATAGAAAATTTGTATCAAAGTATTCAACATATACAATAATAACTTAAAAGTTCATGTATTAGATAATCTCATAAAAATATCATTGTAGCTCTTCTTCATTTATGACAAAGAATTTTCCCATGATTCCAATATGTCCTCAGTATACTCAAATGTAGATATCAGCTATGAATGAAATTCTTCCATTGAGTCCAGTGTGCAGGTTTCAGGGGTTGCAAGAATGGCCTCTGCATTGGAGTGGGCTCTCTGAAGTATGTCTACCTATGATGTGAGCTGACTTTTGAGTTCTTTAAGAGATCTAAGTCTCTTTGTATTATCATTATCATATATGTCCAGTTTTTTATGCAAATCATCTACAAATTTGCCAAAGGCAAGTATAGAGTCTTGGAGTGGGACATATGCCTTGCATATCCTTTCTAGTTCTCACTCTGTTTCAATTTGACTGTTTGAAATGTCAGAAGAAAAGAAAGTAATGTTGGAGGTAGAAGAAAGATACTTGCCTCCTATTTCAATAGCTTTACTCAATAGACTTTTATTGTGTGATAGCCATTTTACCTCTATCAATATCCTTTGCCAATTTTTCTCCATATTTTTGTCTTGTGACTCTTTTCAGCATACAGTTGAGCAACATCTTCTAGTGACTTGATTTGATTAGATGCATCTGCAACTAACTAACCAAGTTTGCTAATAGGTGTAGATAGATGTGGTGTAGATGTTTCTAGTAGCAGACCAGATAAAATATCTACTGCAGTCTAAATTGTTTCAATTTCAACCCTTTTCTTTTTCAATCTCTTCTTATGCACTCTAGATTGCATGACATTTGCAATATTCATCATTTCTGATGCGCTCATGTTGTTCATATCAATAGGTCTCGAAATACTTAGAGAATCATCATCATCTTCATCAAGTTGTTTTTGCTTTGCTGGTTCAGAGGATACAACCTTAATGATTCATTTCTCTATATTCTTCTTTGTTTCCTTTTCAGAGGGTTGTGTGACAACAATTTCAGTAGGCTCCTTCTGAATAACTTGAATGACCGATGGAGAGTGGGGTTTCTCCAATTGTTCTGTCGCTGGTGGATTTTCCACTTTTAGTTGAGTTGTCAGTTGCTCAACTAAGGTAACCTATACATCATTATTTGCAGGAGGCTCCATATTTGGTGCAGTGTTATCTCCAGATAGGTCAACCGTGTCCTAGACATCATCAACAACATGAATAATGGAGTCATCTTTTTTCTTAGAGGATAGACCTCATCAGGTTGAATAATCTCTTCTTCATCCATTTTTGGTCGATTAACATCATCAACAACATTACCCTCATTCATATTGGATTGAATGAGTTCTTCCATTTATTTGATTTCACAAGCTATTTGATGGGTCTCAGTTTCAACAATTGCCTTCTTTCCACTAAGTAACTTTAGTATTCTTGCTTTGAATGTAAAATGAGATTTGTATCGAGCAACTAAGGCACTAATATCATCTTTAGAAAATCTAGATAAATATTGTACAAATACCTCATCAATGATTTCTTTTTCAAATTTAATAGCTTCCTCCCATTTATTCAAAAGAATAGTGTACAAAGGATTTGAGATATCCTTTTCTAGTTCATGTGGATATCTACTGTAATGACACAGATGAGTGATTACCTATTGAGTCACTTGCTCTTTCTCATTTTCAGTGAAGGAATCAAAATGCTCTTTTCCATTGTCAAACCTATTCCTCCTTAGTGTCTTCATTGTTGTTTCAAAATGGGTTTCTGGCTTGAAAGATGCTATATCAATAGGCACAGTTGCCTTTGGCACTTCCTTAACCTTCTTGGATATTCTGCTAATTATTTTTGCCTTCTTTGGTTCTTCATCAGAATCTGTTCCCTCAGACTCTGGTTGCAAAATTAATTTTCTACCTCTCTTCCTTGTCTCCTTCTTAATATATACTTTGGGTTCCAGTTCCTTTTTTATTAGGACACTCCGAGTAACCCTAGTACTCTTTATTGTTGGAGATGCTTCATCAGATTTTTTATTCTTTCCTCTTGCACTTTTAACAGGTGTAGTACTGGTTTGTGTAGGTGAATCTTGGACTGCCACAATGTCCAATTTTGCCTTATTTTTGTCTTTAGGTGATGCTACTAGGGTATTAGCATAACCAACCAGTAGATCATAGTTCACCTCATAACTTATGTCTTTTATTTCTTCCTCTCTTGGCTCAATTGCTTGCATCAGACAAAAATCAGTGGTAACAGTGAAGATTATATCCTTTTCAAAGTGATTTACCACTTCTTCTAGTAGTCTCGTTCTCATGCTTATTTTATTTTGGGACTCATTAAAATACTTATTCATGGCAGTAGGGAAAGTATTCTTTATAACCTTGATGTTGTTCTTAATTTCTACCGAGACTGGTGAGTCCTTTGACCACTCAATGTCTCCAATTCCTGGTAGAAAGTTCTAAAAATAAAAGAATAGTCTAACTAATAGCTGACCAAACTTGAATTTCAAACTTCTATCCTTCTTGATAGATTGCAAATTCAAAAACAATTGACTCCTGATAGCTTCATAGGGATCATAATTTGCATTATCAACAATCATTTTGTGAGTTGTATGAACTGCTGTTGAAGGGACATTGTTAAGTCTATTGGAGTAAAATACTCGGTAGCCTATTACCATTGCCGATAGTTTTACTGTAGGGTCTTTAATGTTGTTAATAGAAAAATCACGCCCATCAGATGTAGAACTAGTTAAGTTGAAGACACTATCCTTAGAAATTCTCCTTAACTCAGGTACTTCACCGGTTGAGAAATAGCTAGTCACACCCTGAATGGCTTCCTTTGTAATTGTGTGAGTTCTTTCTAAATACATTTTATCTCCATGAAATTGACTCAAAATGATTCTGATAGGCACTTCTTCGAAATCTTCAAGAAAAAAAGTGGCATTATGAAAACCCTTTTCAAAAACCCTAGCATACTTTGTCTTAATCTTATCGTTCTCATCACAAAGTGATTTCAACTGTGTGTAAATGTATAGAGATCCTAAATATTCTATCTTGCAGTCAATGTAACTAGACAAATCACCTTTGACCAAAACTCCACTCAGAACTTGTGACAATGCATTATATGACACAATCTATTTTGCCTTTACAACTTACATAGGCTCAGAAGTAATCATTAACCTATCTATAGTCTTTGAAGTTGATGCCATTTCAGATGAACAAGATTCAAAGTAGTATGTTCAAATAAATACATTGTTTTGTAGACATTGCCCCATTTACCAGTTTGAAATGCCCAAGTGCACACCAGTTCAACCTTCTGCAACCTTCAATTCAGCTTAATTTCACAAATCACGAAACAATTCAACAATTAATAGCAAAACAATCTTTCTCAGCTCAGCAAGCGCTCCAAATTTCTTTCTCAAATGCGTTAGGGTAAAAATGACCAAGTAAAAATTGCTTTTATCCTTTTTACCTACTACATTAAATGCTCACCCTTTAGGGTTACAAACCCTAATTTCATTACTCAAGCGGAAAACTAGTTGATAACATATTGACAAAAAGTTACCAAAATTTCATGTTTCAAAATTCTTTTCCCGCTCATTTTTCTCAAGAGGTCCGGAGGTATTCTAATCGTTAAGCTCCCCTTAGCCATATTAAAAAGGCTTAAGTCACCGGTGCAGGGTTCTCTTCACTGGGTGAAGGAACAGTTTCTTCTCCAAGTGAGTCATCACTTTTCTTCTTTCGAATCCGATTCATTTCCTCTCTGGTTTCTTCAATATTAACTTTCTGCTTTCCTTTCTGATCCTTAGAAGAATTGACCGGTTTTCTATTTCTGGATCTACAAAAGTTTGCTAAGTGCCCTGGTTTGTTACAATGATAACAAGCCATACCAGATGATCTCCAAGGTCCCGCATTTCCTCTTCATGTTCTTCTTCTGCAGTTCATAGCCACATGACCAAAGTTATTAGAGATGGTGCAAATAACATTTGTTAATTTTTCCATCTCAAATGGACTAAACCGGTTGCTGTAAGGTCCTTGCCAGTTCAAGTTTACCCGGTTGTCAAAGTTCCTTATCTAGTCACCATTTGGTCTTGGATGCATGTGTGGTCCAAGATTGTTTGCTCCATATCTGCACTCAACAGATATATGTCCATACATTCCACATGTGAAGCAATGATCTTCAAATTTCTTGGACACATACCTAGCATTAGTATTGTAACTTGTATTTTTGTTAGGTTTGTCTCTACAAACATTTGCAGTGTGACTAGGTTTATGGCAAACAAAACAAACAGGTTTAAAGACCTTCTTACCAGTAGGCTTATTGATCTTAGGAGCAGATTTGTTCTTAAGATTGTTGCTCTTTGTACTGAAGGATTCAAATTTTTCAGTTGTGTGAAAACCAAGTCCAGAGATATCACCCTTCATTCTTTGTGATTGAATTTTTTCTTCCAGCATGGTAGAACTTCTGTTGAACTTCTCCAATTTCTCATTGGCTTCAGTAAGCTATTTGGTGAGATCTTCATTATGCTTTGATAGGTTCTCTCTCAGAGATGATGCAAGTTCAAGATCTAGCTGTAGATTATCCTTTTCTTCTCTTTCAGCAACCAAACGCTCATGCATAGTGACATTTTCCTATTTGATCTTTGTAATCTCTTGATCTCTTTCCTTGATAAGATCTTCAGTAGCTCTTCTAGCTTCTAGCTCTTGACTCATGTGGATAGTGAGACCTTCTAGCTCTCTCCTCAGATTCAGTTTCTAATTGTTTAAATTTTCAACTTCCTCTACTAAAGCATCAATATTGGCTTCATCTGAAGAACTATTATCATATCTCTCTAATAGTTGTTCAGTTAGCTCTCTCCTTTTGACTTGTGAAGCTTTCAGTTTGACCCTAAGGGTTACAAGCTCATTTCTGCTAGCTTCTAGCTCTCTAGCCATCTCGAAGTAGCTCATCTCCCCCATGGTGGTTTCAAGGCTCCCTTCTAAACGATTAGGCTTCAAAGAAGTTAGGCTCTGATACCAATTGATGGACTTGAAAAGCACTGAGAGGGGGGGGCGGTGAATCAATGACACCAAAAATTAAACTACTTCAAACACTAACTGGTAGATGAACTTAAGAAAGCTTTTAAACACAATGCACGCAATCCAAAATGATATAATAACATCCAAAAAAAGTAAAGCATCCACCATAACACAAGTGTTTGTATGTGGAAAACCCAAATAAGTAAAAACCATAATGAGATGGAACTCACAATTTAACTATCTGCAGTAATAGACAACTAACTCGTTAAGGTCTACAAAGTTCTTTGCTAGGAGAAAATCTTGTTAGAGATCCCAAAGCTTGATTAGAAGCTTATACCCTATTAAAGGTAGTACCCTATTAGGAGTAACCTCGGTGGAGGATTTCTGAATCCAAACTAATGGATCACCCTATTAAAGGATTTATACATTGAAGCTTGTTAGAGCTTACCCGATTAGGGGATTTGATTCTACTGTAATGGTTAGAAAACAACAAGAATGGTTTGATCTGTTCTAAGTAGCACAATACTTTCTTAATCAGATCCTTCTAAACATATTCAACACTACTCTTCTGCATACTCTACAACTTAACTCTTTTCTCTTTCGCACATAACATAACACTTTTCATTATATCAAATAATTCATTGTGATGTCAATATATAGACCTTATGATTTCATGTCGGCCTTAAGAAATCATAACACAATTTCCTAGGTGCAGTGTATCTGGACAAGTGATCATAACTCATCACAAAAATTGCCGCCAAGCAGTCAGTGCTAGTAACTCATCACGAAATGTGGTAACTCATCACAAAATTACCAAATACTAGTTGGAACAATCAAATACTGATTTGAATAAAACATATGAACCATTGTCCTTGAATCTCCACTTGATCTCCATCTTGATCTTCATCTTGATGCTGATTTAGTATAATCACAAATTGTCTCTTATGCACATACCAGTTGACACAATGTACTGGTTAGAGATAAACCTCTTAGTATAACCTCTAACATATCGGTTGATAGAGTAACCAATTGAAGTTACACCAGTAGTCATTATAATCATCTGTGTGTGTGAGTGTTTCATCAATGACAACAAATGATGAAAACATTACAATCATCATCAAGCCTACAAAAATCACATTGGCTACATGTCGGATCAAGAACATGTAACATATTCACTAATCGTGTATGAACAATTGGATGAATCTAATCTCCAATGCATATGCGGACCAAAAAAAATTGTCCACACACTTCTCAAATGTTAGCTAAACATCCTTGAACACAAAAAAATCACCAAATTGGCTCCAACAATTCTGCACAATGATCAATTACACAAGTCATCCATATTGTATTGTTCAACCCAAAAACTGATATACCGGATCTTCTAACTTTCACATGAATTATCACCGAAGGCTAAAATAATAGAATAAGGTACTACAACATCTATCAAGCTTCCCATATCTCTATAACACAAAATATCTGACTAAAATTAAACACTGACCAAAATACAAAACTTTGTCGGATGCTCTATTTTAACTTCACTGGACTTGACCAAATCTACACTTAGACTTCATATATAGGAAAATCATGAATTGCAAATAGAATCACTAACTACAAGTGCAATCAATGACAACATCTGATGACTTGTGTAGTATCTCTTGCCAACAAGATGATCCAAACATTATTTGCGGACTGAAAAAAGGCAAACAAGCTCCTAGGGCTTTGTATGGAAGACTAGATAAGTATCTGATTGATCAAGGATTTCAGAAAGGTTCAGCTGATAGTAATTTGTAATTCAGAACTAATTTAGGTAAAACCTTAATTGCAATAGTATATGTTGATGATATAATTTTTTGGTGGTAATGAAGGTATGTGTAGAATATTTTCTGATGAAATGCATAAATAATTTGAAATGTCCATGATTAGTGAGTTGATTTTTTTTCTTAGTTTGCAAATTAATCGGAGTGACAGATGAATTTTCATTTCTCAGTCTAAGTATATCAAAGAGTTGTTAACTAAGTTTGGGTTGGAGAATTCTAAACTGGTGTGTACACCTATGAACACCGGATGCAAGTTAACCAAGGATGATAAATCACCTAAGGCAAATGCAAGTCAGTGTAGATCAATGATTGGAGGATTGTTATATTTGACTGCTACTAGACTAGATATATTGTATGAGGTATGTTTGGCAGCTAGATTTTAGAAAGAATAAAAAGAATCTCATGTTGTGGAAATAAAAAATATTTTGAGATATCTTAAAGGCACAAAAGAGTTTGGTTTGTGGTATCCCAAGAGCACAAATTTTACCTTGAGAACTTATATAGATGCAGACCAGGCCAGAAGTGTTGATGACTAGAGGAGCATTCTTTCTTGGCCCCTGGTTGGCTGCTTGGTCGAGTAAGAAGCAAGACTTTGTATCTCTATATATAGTGGAAGCTGAATACATTGCAACATCTTCTTTTTGAACTCAAATTCTATGGATGACGCAGAATTTGAAGGACACTGGTGTAAAGTTTGATGACCCTATCTCAACCATGTGTGATAATACTAATGCAATAAACATTTAAAAGAATCTAGTACAACATTATAGAACAAAGCATATACCCATCAGGTACCACTTCTTGAGGGAAAACATTTTGGATAATGAGGTTAGACTTGAGTATGTATGTATGTACAATAGAGAAGATTGCAAATATATTTACTAAGGTGTTGTGAAAAGATACTTTTGAGTATCTCCAGTAAAAGATAGGTGTATTACCCTTTTCTAGTTTGAACTAAAGTGCATTTTTGAGGTGGATTGGTCTAATGAGTAGTCTGCATATTATTTTCTAGACTGATGCTTGTGTTCTTCCTTTTAGGGGGAATTTTGTCCACCTTTGTCATTTTTGTCAAAGGGGGGAGAGAGAGAGAGTTTGCATGATGATATGATTGATGTTGTTATGGATACTGCCATCAATGACAAAGGGAGAGATTGTTAGCATTATGATTATATGTTGTCATTAATGTCAAATCTTGTGGTCTAGATTAGATCTAGATGTATGTTGTTGTATAGAAGTATTTGGATAAGGTGTGTTGAGTGTTTGAAGGTTTCCTTGATTTATTGGATTTTCTGGCTTTTCAGAAAATGTTACTTAGTGCTACTTTTGGGTCTAGATGTCTACAAGAGAAATTGCATAGATCATTCAGTGTTGTTATTGATGGAAACCCAAGTCAGTGTACCCATCCATGTTGATGTATTAGATCATACCAGAAGTCAAATTGGAGATTGGTTCAAGTTTGGCAAGCTTATAATAGAGTATCTGACAAAGTTCACTATTTTGTCTAGTATTTCTTCTCAAAGTAATATTTTGTGTTGTGAATTTTAAGGAAGGTTTATGGATGTCTAGACTACCTTATTCCAGAGTTTTAGCCTCCAATGGTAATTGGTGTGTGAGTTAGAAGATTTTGTGTATTGGTTTTTGGGCTAATGGCTGACTTGCTTGGAAAGCTTTTGTGTATTGGTTTTTGGGCTAATGGTTGACTTGCTTGGATAATCCTAATGTGGATTATGTGGAATGATCTTGGTGATTATTTTTGTGGTCCAAGTGTTTTGTCCAACAATTTTAGTAACCTACAATCAATTGTTTTGGTCCATATTAGTATTTGGGTTTAGATCTAGTCCATAGTTTGTACACGCTTCATACAGTGCAAGTTTCCTTGAGCCAACATGCAATTGATTTAATTTCTTGTTGCAGATATATAAGATTGATGATTTTGATAATTTGGGAAAAAAAGTGTTGTTGACTGATTGTGTGTAGTTCCATGTGTGCAAGATAGAAATTTGTGCTCCGAATCGTAGCAGAACAGTGAAACAAACCAACATAAGGTAGAGCATGAAAAGTGTGTCTAATGTGCTTAACCAGAACTACAAATAGGAATTTGTAGATTCTTCTCTTAGTTCAAATACTTTAGTGAAATTTTATAATTGAGTTGTAGGGAGTGAGCCTCTCTTTTAAGTAGTGATATCTGGGCAGTGTGCCTGAATGCATGTGCATTCTCATTGTAAAATTTCTAATTGAGTATACTCATATTGTGAGTTCATCCCCTTCGTGTTTTTTCCCTTGATCGGGTTTGCACATATAAAACTCTTGGTGTTATGGTGTTGTGGTTTTTTTTTTTTGTGTTCTTGCATCTTTCTTTTGATTAAATGCATTGAGTGGTTGAAAGAACATATTAAAGTAAAAATTTGTAGAAAACTAATTCACTTGCCCCCCCTTCTTAGTGTTCCTTGATTCCAACAATTGGTATCAAATCCTGGTTTCTCAGATGAAGTTTAACAACTTAAGGAAGATCCAGGAAGGTGATTTAATTGATTCTAGTGGTCTTCATCAACAACTCTTAGTTACATTAGAAGATCTTGATCAGTCCAAAACTAGAGTATGGGAACTGCAAGCGAATCTTAAGGATGCTGAGAATTTCATTCAGTGTTTGAAGAGAATGAATGGTTCTAGTATCTATTGAGCCAGATTCATGTGGTTAAACAAGTCATTTAAAATCACAAAGGAATAAATCAACATTGTAATAGGTTTGAACTCATCTATTGGTTTGCCCATGCTCCGGTCTATGAAGAATCAAATGGTTACCAATGCAATCGGCTCTAAATTTGACAAGAGGTCTATGACTATTAATGATATTATTGAGCTAGATGTGAACTTTTCCTCTATGGTTGTCGAATACAAGGTCTATGACTCCACATGGGAGAATTTTGTATCCGGTACTACAATTTATGTTACATATTAGATGGTTAAGGATAATAAGGAGTATGACTCGTGTGAGCTACTTTGGAGATAGCTAATGGAGAATCTGACTTTGATAAAGAAGGACAAGAAGAATAGATTCAAATATGGTACTTTGATCTTATGTTTATTCTTCTATTTCATGAATGAAGTTTTGGGTATTGGTAATGTGTAATGGGCTATTGACAAGCCAATGGTAGTTCAAATTAAAGAACTTCTATATAACATTAGAGATAGTAAAGCCTGGAGAACTTCTCTTTGGGGATATTTCAATAATTTTCAAAGTGTGATGTAGGATAGGGAAAGGATCCCTAAATCGGTTGTTGAAAAGTACCAAGACTCAATTTATTTCATGGTTGACATTGATCAGTGTCTGATGGAAGAAGTAGAGCCTAGGATAGTGTGGATCATGCCCATGGGGTATGAGGTTGATAAGAAGATATTGAAGATGTATGCTCAACATTTGTTGAGTAAGCCTATGAATGCCTCTGAGGTGAGATTTGGCACTTTTGCTAAGAAAGACCTACAAGTGCATGTTGAATTGAAGAAACCTGAGATAGTGAGGAGGGTGAGAAAGAAAGTAGAGACATATACAGAAAGCATTGGGATTATGGTAGAAGTAGTTAGGGAAGCAAGGAAGAGAACAATGCAAGCTATAGATGAGAAGCCAGTCAAGGAATCTAGTCAGACAACCTCCTCCGCTAGATCAAGACAAACTAGAATCTTTGCACCCTCATCTAGTTCTCTCAGGCCAGCCAACTCTATGAAATCTCAAGATAAATTATCCAAAAGAGAAGGAAAGAGGAAGAAAAATAAGAGCTCAAGGGTATATGTTGTTGTTGAGGATGATGAAGAGACTAAATCTGATGAAGTTGTCAAGGAAATCAAGTCCAAGGGGACTAAAGCACCTAAAGTCTCTAAGGACAAGCCCTCTAGAGAAGAGAAAGAAAGCACAAAGATAAAGATTGATTTAGACAAAATTTGGCATGTCACTAGATGAAGTGGAGAAATATTTGATTGTGTAAGGTAATATGAAACCACTTTATGAGTTTTATGATAAGTCTGATGATGTCAATAAGAGGATTCTTGAAGAAGCCATTGTAAAATATTTCAACATATTTAATAAGGCTCTTGTAGAGATGATGTCAGAAATTCCTAAAAGTCTATATAATGTTTTAGAGATGAGGAGTGTTTATTGCTCAAGTTGACGATGATAGACTAAGAGAGTCTATCTTAGTCAATCTATGTTCGGTAATATTTGCAGAAGAAATGAGTAAGATACTCAAGGAATCCAAAATGGAGCTTAGAAGAAAGGGAATGATAAATAAACTTATGATTTAGAAGACTAAGGAAGTGATTAACTAGATAGATAATATCCTTAAGTCAGTCCTAGAGAGGAAGAAATTTGATATTGTCTTAGAAGAAGCTCAAGGTGGTTGTGATTCATCCATTTCAAGAGTCCAAGATGTGCACTCTAAAGTTGAACAGGTTCTGATAGGTGGTGAAGAGTTGAAAATGGATGTAGTTGAGGATACTCTAAATCCTCCAAATAATCCAAAAGTTGAAATATCCGTGGAGACCGAGGCTCCAAAAGCAAAAGTAGAGAAGGCAAATGAAGAGAAGGAAGTTGAGATCAAAGCATTTGTTGTGGAAGCAAGAGACACTATGGGGGTAGTAAAGGAGTTTTTGGAGAAGGACAAGTAGGAATTGTTTGACCCTAAATTGGTTTAAATTCCTATCAATCTAGCCACTCTTTCTCCCATTCAAAAGTTGCAGCTAGCATCATTTTCTTAGGCTAAGGAAAAGGAAGAGATGCTGAAATCTCACATTGAGGATAGTAAACTACTTAGTCTTGCATCCGGTGTCTTGGAGAAGATCATGCCTACATTTGTCAAGGACTCGTTTGATTCTCTCTCTGGTCAACTCAAGAGCCTAATCAATTCTGTAAGTACTCAATTTGAATCTTTAGAGAAGTCATCTGAAGTCAAGGTCTGAAATGATTTTGATGCAAAATAATTCAGTAAGTTGAAGGAAATGATTGCAAATGATAGGATTTTGTTAGACAATTGTGTTAAGAGTATTCAAGATGCCTTATATGAAGGAGGAAGTGTCTACAAATCATGCTTATCTATGTCTAAATTTACTGAGGATACTGAGAAGCAGATTAAGGAGCATGAGAAGCAATTAGCAGATAGTTCTCATTCCTTTGATCCTTTGACTACTTCTGTGGCTACTCAAGAAGGTCAAGTCATATCCTTGCTTGAGAACCTCTACAGGCTAAGATTAACTAGGTTCGATCTCCCAAACCACAAGGATTTCAATTAGACAAAAAGAAATAAACTGCATAATGCCAAATCAGCTCACAACTCCCTTTTATAACCTTGTTCCAAAAACTTTCTGGAAAATAATATAAAATCACTTTATTAATTAAAGTGATTTAATTTGTTATTTAAATCATTCCCAACACATAAAGTCACTTTTCAGCATCCCAACATTTAAAACTTTCCATTCTCATTCCAACAAGCTATTATACTAAGATACCCATTAAAGTATTTTAATTAAACTAGCAACCTTAGTAAAATTCATTAAAATATAGGTCAATAGTACACCCCAATTGCAAAAATAGTCAAAAGGCATCAAAATTGAAAAATAACTGCACTGGAGGGATACCGATGATGAACACTTTGAATTGGACCTAACTAGGTGACTCACTATAAATGTATGATCTCTCCAATAATCTTGGAGAACATAGTAGAAGTTGAAAATAACATCTAAAAGTGTCATATGAGTCCTCTAAACCATATGGGTCACAAGTAACATCAAATAACCCCTCGAATAAGGCTAACACACACCCAAAAGACTAGTGCCAACTACAATGCAAGAGAACCCAAAAATGGGAACATTACATTTGAGGTCCTAGTCACACATGTTCACATGTTAACTCAACCTAGAACTCTAGAAATCCTTCTAGAAGTCAAGTTGTCATATGTTCTTATCTTATCTTTAGTTGTCTCATGTCATAGAAGTAAGACACTTGTCACAATCTTGTCTAATCCTATCTCTCAATCTTGCTTGTATAAGCAAGGCCTTATGTATGTTATGTAGAATGTAGGGGAAGTACTATCATTGATCCAATATTTATCATTATACATTATTGCATCCATAATCAAGCAATCTATTCTCTTGCTCTACTATCTTGTGGAAGGCTATTTTTGTGTTCCAGGTGATCCAGGAGTATGTGAGCTTACTATTAGTTGTGATCCAAGAGTATCTGAGCTTACTATTAGTTGTAATCCAAGAGTATGTGAGCTTACTATTAGCTCCTAAGGCATCAAATTGAAAGATTATGTCCTCATGTTAGGATAATTTGCAACTACAGGAAGAATGGAAAGGATAAAAACATGGGATAAAGAGGTTTCTAAACTTAGGGGGAAAAGTTGGGATAAAGAGGTTTCTAAACTTAAGGGGAAAAGTTTTGCCTATGAAACTATAATATACACCCTTGATTTTTTGTTTTGATTTTTCTATTTTAAAGAGTTTTATAGAAGTAGATGGAGCTGTAGAAGTTGTGTTCCACAATAGATATATATTGCACTAATAAACTGAAAGTACAATTTACCATCAAAACTAAAGGTGCCCAGATGGGGAAATCTCATTACAATGAAATATCAAACATATCAATTTTCTAATTACATGTGATATTGAAAAATGATAGGAAATCCAACAAACTACTACATAGAAACCCTAGATCCCGCCCTCAAGCACACCTCCAAAGGGGATGATCTGATGAGGGAATGATACTACAAGTTTGGATGCCATGAATCTGCAACTAAACTCTCCAAACCCCAGTTGCATTTCTTCACAAACCCTCACACCCTTGTTGCAATTGTACAAAGTACAAACAACAAAGGGAAGCATACAACCAACCAAAGGGAGACAAATCTGCCCAAAATCTGCAAGTGATCTCCTTAATATTCCATTTAAATCTCTCTCAAATGTGCTTTGTAAATTTAATGCTTAGAAACTAAAGAATAAACCAACTGTAAAGCCCAATATAGAAGATGTTCCTTGTAATGGTTTTCATCCTCACAAAGCCACAAGAACAAGTTAAACTAGCAAATGTATTCTCAAAATATCAAATCCAAGCATATGCAAAAGAGCTCAAAAACAATCTTTTATAGACCTCCAAAACTCCACACCCAACCAAGAGGTTACTTTTAAATTTATTTAAAAATTCCTTATGTCTCCCCAAAGTTGGTGCCCACTCCAATAAACTCCTTTTATTAAATATATGTTACTTGCACTTCTAATTTATCACTTACGTACCCATATAGTCAATTATTAAATAAATTAAATAGCATTAAAATTAAATATTTAGTTTAATTGTTATTTAAATTAAATAAATTGAACCACATTAAAACCTTAAATATCAACATTCAATGAATCCATCGACATTCCTAAAATGGAAACACTGTCAACTGACCAAGTTGGTGTCCAATCTGACACTTACAAAAAATAGCATGAGAAAATTGTTCAAAACCACTCTAGAAGAAGGGCGTTATGCAAATCTCAACCACATGAGCTCAATGAAACACCTATCACTGCTAAAGGCTACATCAAATTATCATCATGAGTCCCCTAACCCTAACTCATTAGCCTATGGGAACCCACTAAATAGGCTAACAGTCCATAATGCTAAAGTGCTCAAGAAGGGGACATTACAAAATCATTATCAAAAGATGCTTAGAAAATTGAAAAATTGGAGGCAAACAAAGATGAATGTAAATATTACATTGAGTTCTAAAATCTTGATATCATATCTAGGCACAAAAAAATCAATTAGAAGAAAAAATCCAAGTATGTGATTTTTTTCCAATCAAGACAATTGAGTTGGCTAAAGCTGTATTCTGTGGAAGTTGGTCCATTAATGCCAAATTGGAAGAGAAAAATGAAAAAGATAAAAGAGCATAAATGAGATATTTGTCCATCACAATTTGAAAGATGACTCTTAATCTCACAGAAGAAGAGCTATTAAGGAAAAAAAAAACATCAAAGATTTAAAGGAATTTTTTTTAGATGTGTCCAACATGGCCATCAGGGAATTTTCAATGTCAAGATGCATAGAAGGGAAATAGTGCACAAGAATTTGTCTTTGTCAAACCTAAGAAAGAGGAAAATCCCATATTGCACAAGGAATTGTTGAGTGTAATGAGAAAGAAAGGTACATGGTAGACAGTAGTTTCAAAATTGCATGCAAGGTAGCTGGAAAATCTTGCAAGTGGATTATTGATGGTGGAAAAACCAAAAATTTTAGATTGTCTGGAGATGGTACAAAAGATGGTTTTGAAGTCTACCCCAACCTAGATCCATATATGGTTGTGCAATTTCAAAAAGATTATCAAGTTATCATGACCAAACAGTGTATGATAAGTTCCACGTTAGAAGTGGAATGTGGTATAATAGCCATGGACACATTCTATATGAAATTAGGAAAGCCTTGACACTGTGTCAGGTGCAATCTATGAAGAAATAAAGAAAAGATATAAATTCTCCAAAGGTTTCAAGAATTTTGAGTTATACACATGAAAAGTAGGGGAGGATAGTAAGTTGGTGTTGGTCTCAATAAAAGAATTTATATAGGAAGATTAGATATTAAAGGTATATCATAAACAATAGGACTCTGAGATGTAGTAAGAGACTCCAATAGAAGTGAAAATCTTGTTCAAGGAAGGTGCACCTAAAAACACATAAGTAAATGAAAGACTTTCCAAATAGACAAATGCCTAGAAGAGGAGGCAAATAGAAAATCATCCTTCTTGGAAAGTGGTATCAAATACTCTTGTACAAGTATCCAAAATGAATCAAATTAAAACTGAAATGATTTACACCAAAAAGTGTTTTGAAAGTACAATAGGATGCATTTAGTGCAACAACCACATTAAATCCAAGGTAGTGAATTGTGGAAGCCTTAGCAAAATCCATGCTAGTCATGTATGAAAAGGTGAAAAGGCAATTACAGAGAAGTCGAAAGTGAGTAGAAACTAGAAAGTGATAGTAGTGAGAAAGAAACGACGTTTATTGTAGAAGATATGGAATCGTTGCCTCTAAGAAAGGATAATTTTCCTAGTTAAACAGATTAAAAATTCAAATCCATGAAAGTTGGCCCTTGCAACAATAGGTTTCCAAGTTCAATGTGAAAATAAAATATAGGGAAAAGAGGAAATTCACAAAAGAAATTTGAATTTTTTTGTGAAAACTTTGGATGAAAGAATTAATAAATTTTATGCAACTAGAAGATAAATAATAAATATCCAAAAGAAACTGCTTGGATATCAGAAATATGATATGGTCAAGTCAACATGCCATCTTTCATTTCATTCTCAAATTCATAACCATGAGCATCAATGCTCACAATAAACTGTCCAGGGAAGTCTGATATAAAAGTATCCCTATTGAAATAGGTCATCTTGAATGTTTGGTGATTAGATTTGCACGAGTAAGGCAATCCAAAATGGATCATGATCAAAAAATATCTAGCAAGGTCAGTTGATATATTGACTCAGAAGCAAACCCAAAGGCAAGTTTTGAAGCTAAAATTGTGTAATTTGGCTTTGGAAATTATATCCTAAAAATTAAGGAGAAAAATGAATCAAATGAGATTATGTTTGAAATTTTGAACAGAGATAGCCAAAACATAAAACTTGTTAGTTACATTGTTTTGGGTTAATTTTGAACTTGGAGAAGCAGAGAGTGGATTTTTTGTTGAAAACTATATCCTTGAACTCACTGAAATGAGCAGAACCATGTGAGACTAACTTCAATGATTCAACCACCCAATACCAAAATGGCATCATAGCCTACAACTAGAAATTTATATCCTCAAACAGTTAGATGGAAGTAGAATAAAAAGAATGAAAAGCTTGATATCTGATTGAGAGTGGACAATTAAAGCTTCCAAACATCAAGCATAGTATCTTAAAACATAAGTTTGATGTCAAACAAGCATTCTTGTCATCTAAAGTAGACCGTCCAGAATTAGGCAAGGTTTACTCAACAAAAAGGTATGAAATCTAATGTCAAGAAAATATGATGACAATAAAGATATGACATCATACTTAATGATGTCAATTCACCACAACGACATTGATATAATCCTTTTGTACAAGAAAATTTATCCAAAAGCTTTTGGTTGATGTGATGATTGAAGATTTTGTTAAAGCCTTGAAATCAGATGCATTGTCAACTCCAAGTGAAGTTAGAAGATAGTCAAACCCTAAAGCCATTGGGAAGAATTCTCAATCAGCACAAGCCATAGAAGATGAAGAGTTATTTTCTAATTGAAATGATGGTTGAAAATGTATAAGAATGTGTATACACCTAAATTTGGTCTGAAGATAATTAATTGAATAAGCAATTACTTAATTAATCCCCATTCCCAATTTATTTTAATTCACAACCAATTTGATTAATTTCTCTATTCATCTACTAGTAAATAAATCTACATGATTTATTTATATAGTTCATTTCATATCCCCTTTGATTAATTAATTCTAAATTAATTAATTTCCCCCCATATAATTCATCTCTTCTAATCCCCTAATTAATTAAAACAAATCAATTTATGAGTTGTTGAAAGTTAATTAGTATTTTCCTATTATTTGAATTTTTAAATTCAATTTACCCACATGCTTCCTAACTTCTAACCACCTAACCTAACCACCTTCTAACCTAATCCATTCCACCTAACCCTGGGTTTAACTAACCCTATCCTATCTTGCACATTCTAAGCTCTATATCCTAACCTCCTATGGTGTGGATATTCTCCCCTTAAGACACATGACACTTTTGCCACATGTCTCCCCTCTTGGACACTTGCCCTCTCATGAGCAAGGCTCTTTGACACTTGTCACCATAGAGATGACAAATGTCCCTTCTTCCAACCCCTTCTCCAACTTCCTCAATCTTGGCCCTTGATATCTTTAGATCAAATCTGGACCGTTGATTCTTTCCACCTCATCTTTGGCCTTGGAATTCCTATAAATATCCCCCATTTTGGAGCAATAAGGATCCCTTGCATTAATAGTTTTAGCATCATTACTATAGGCATTTTCATTTCAATCATCTAGTAATTAGCTTTTTGGATTAATCATAGCATTCCATTTCATATCATTTGCATAATCAATCATGATCAAGTAGCTACTCAACTCTTGAGTTGCCACTTTGGAGGTCATTGCTCCGCTAAGAGCCAATCAATCCAACACCTTCAAGGTCCTCAACAATAGAGGAAAATGGGACATTCCAAGGAAGGCTTAATGGTTTGCAATCTTTAATTTAGTTTTCAATTAAGCTTTTCATTATGTTTTATTGTCTCATTATATGTGTATACCTTTATTATATACCACATTTTAACAAAAAATGCAAACTCAAACCTCAAATTGTCAAATTTACAAGTTTCACAGTAGATTAGCTCTTTCGGTCCAAACAGTCGTACATACGGTCCAAACAGTCGTGCATATGGTCCAAACAGTCACACATACGGTTCAAACAGTCACACATATGGTCCAGATAGTTGCACATATGGTTTAAATAGTCACACATACGGTTCAAATAGTCACACATATGGTTCAAATAGTTGCACATAAGGTCCAAAGAGTCGCACATATAGTCCAAACAGTCACACCTACGGTCCAAACAGTGACACCTACGGTCCAAACTATCACACTTTCAGTCCAAATAGTCGCACCTACGGTCCACATAGTCTCTCTTCTGGTCTAAATGTCAGCTCTCTTGGTATGAATGTTAGCTTTTTCATATTTCAACATTAACTCTCCAAGGTTGAGCTTGCTCGGTATAAACATCAATTTTCTCATTCTACACATTAACTCTTGGGGTCAAAATAATCATTGTCTAAGTTCTAACATCACTAGTTTAAGCTTCAGAGTTCTTGGTCTAAACGTCGGCACTCTTGGTCCAAACGTCAACTCTCTTGATCTAAACATCAGCTTTTATGGTCTAAATGTTAGCTCTCTTGGTCTAAACGTCATCTCTTTTGGGTTGAATGTCAAATTGCTCATGTTCCAACACTAGATCTTCTAGTATGCGCTTGCTAGGTCTAAATTTCAGTTATCTGAGTCTAAAAATAAAAAATCTTAGGTCAAAACAACAATCTCCTAAGTTCAAACACCTAATTTGCTAAGTCTAAACATCACTATTTTGAACTTTAGAGTCACTGCACTACAGAATAGCATTTTTGGTATGTTCCTCAGAGTTCCTGGTTGGTTTTTCAATGTTTTTGGTCATTATTGTAGCATTCTCAATGAGTTTGTTAGCATTTCTAGTCAGTTTGTTAGCATTTTTGGTCCATATAGCAACATTTCTGGTTAGTATAGCAGCGTTTCTGGTCAGTATAGCAGCATTTCTAGTCAGTATAGCAACGTTTCTGGTCAATTTGTCAGTGTTTTTGGTCAGTATACCAACATTCTCAGTCTGTTTATCAGCATTTTTGGTTAGTTTGTCAGCGTTTCTGGTCCATATAGCAGCATTTTTGGTTCGTATAGCAGTGTTTCTGGTCATTTTGTCAGCATTTCTAGTAAACTGCACAGAAATAAGAAAACAAAAACAACCCATTTATCATACAGTCAAATGTAGAGACTAGGTCATCTTCTTGGTTCATTCAATTAGGTTATCTCTATCTAAAATAGATTCAAAGATAGACACACTAAGGTTTTCAAGTATTCGCCTTCAACAAGTTCAAGATCTAAACATCTCAAAGTGCATTATAACTGTAATGCCTTCCAAAATACCCTAAAGAAACTAAACAATAATATACAAATGGAGATTTTTTTTTTTAAAATTAACATCTAAGAACAACTAATGCAACATAAAACATCTCCATCTATTTACATTCATCAACCAATTAACCAATATGAACATACATCATTGCTCATTTCATCAAACAGTGCAAGCGGAAATAACACAACATTAATAATATTTCTCTAGGGTACTTTAACATAATTACTGGATTCATTTCAACAATAACACACTACACACACAATAGGTATATTTCACCTTCATTAATGCATCATATTCTAATTCTTTAACCATGAGATATGCAACCTACAACATTACTTATTCCTCATGATATGCATAATTTCCTTTCTACCAATGCATCTATGAGAATCATTCTTATTTACTAAATCCAATTAACATCTTCTAACATATTCACTTATTAATCTATGAATATTCCTCTTTCAAGATTATTTAACATTCTACCTAGCCTCTAAACATTCCATGAAATAATACAGCTATTCCATAATGCAATTCTATTCAATTCCAACTATAATCCACTTATTTCCATGATTCATAAGATCACATCTCTATAATAGTACAAATACAATATGCCTAAATTCCAATTTCCAACTACAATTCATCTTACAAATACGAGTACATTAAATACATCATGAGCATAGCTCTTTCTACTACAAGAATCCATCTACTATATACAAGAATGTTACATTACATGCATTCTATCTTATCCACTACATAAATCTACTACAAGGTACATCCACAATACATCATGAAGGAGAATCCACATGCACGCAAGAAGAATCCAAGAGAACATCCCAATGGCTAAAATGCATCAACCTCCCGACCATGTGGAACCAAAGGAACCACCCCCCGTGATAGGAGAGGACAAAAGGTCCAAATACACACTCTAAACCTAAGCTGGCACCTATAACCAAGGAGACTAACCACACAAGGACTCTCAAGAAAGAACTCACACATACAATAAGATGACTCCCAGAGGCACAAAACTCATCAAGACATAAATGCATCCAATAAGCATAATCATAAATCATAAAAGGGAAAACACATGTAGGAGTGGAGTTTCATCACATGTCATCCTCATAACATAATAACATAATAAAACAAGGCACTATCCTAAAGGAAATGTGGAGCCATCTCAACCTATGATAGACTACGAGAGATTAGCTTACCATCTTCATGGCCTTCTCATGCTTATCCTAAAACATCCTCCCTAAGACTAAGTCATGAGGCACATATCAATTTATCATCTTATTAATTAATCTAGCTACCCAACCCATCAATTATTATGTTATCACTTATTTACAAATCATGGAAAACTCCAATGTGCCCTAGTGGTCTAGACTTCATGCATCCTTACAAGGAACCTCATGAAAGCCTATCTCTCATGACCTCGGTCATCACAAGGAAGCCCACTCCTCCTAACATGGCCCAACAATAAATCACAAGAGACTCTACCAACATAATTACATGAAAATAATACACAATGCAACCAACAACTTACACACATACTCTTACAACATAAACAAGGCTACAACAACATCAATGTAGCAAAATGAGCCTCTTGGCTAGCAATAAGCGAAGGCATATCAAGCCATCGAATGCTGCCATCAAATAAAAGATAACATCACAACAAGGCCTACTCACTTGCTGGTCCAAAACAACATAGTAATCATCTCAATCATCCATGGCATATCCACAAGGAAAGAGTCTAAAATATACACAATGGTGTAGAGAAGCAAATATACTCAAAACCATCAAAATGCATCAAAACTGATCAAACCCAAACTGGGAAATATTAACAAACCTCAAATAAAGCCTCTGGTACAAAAATCAATTTGGAAAAATACCTCAAAAATGACCAAAACTAAGAAAATACAAAACACGGATAGGTTAGCGCTTTTGCCCTATAGGACGGTGCTTCTGCCAAAAAGAAAACGCTTCTCTCAAGAAGAACAATGCTTATATTTCCAAAATCATGCATATGTATCCTGGGACAGTGCTTATGCCACGTAGAACAATGCAAATGCAACACAAAACAACGCTTTTGCATATTAAGACAATGCTTTTGCAGAAACAACGCTTTTGCACAAGACTTACAGAAAACATAGAAATTTTTTGGGTAACATAATAAAATCTAGACTTAATGAAAGGGCTCAAAAAACATATGAAAAGAGACGCCCAGAAACAAGGAATACTTGGGTATAAACACAATAAAATATCTCAAAGTATAGACCGAGATTTAACCAAATATCTTCATGACATAAAACAGACAAAACTTCTACAAAACTCATAAAGAATCAAATGAAGACAATCCCAAACAATCACAGCTGAAGACTCATGAAGGGAAGAACAATCTACTCTCATACAACAAGGATTAACCAAAGAACAACACAACAATTTCTCACAGAGCCGAGAAATGCCATACACAGGAAAACCAAATATATATCTCCCAGCAACTATATAAAAACTTTTATAACATAAAGTTTCCCTCCCAAATATTAACCTTCAGCAATAATAAAACTATAGAGTAAAGTAATATTTCAACCCACACCCAAAACAATGCAGACACAATGCATACACAGAGAAGCCATTGAAAACAAAATGCAAAGTGAAGAGCTCCAACCTGCAACTTGAAGTAATGGATTGAAGTTGAAGAAGAGCTCCCACAAGCCAAACCAAATCCAATCCAAGCTGCAACCAAAACCAAGAGAGAAGAAATCCAAAACCAAGAAGAAAGCTTGCTGGAGAAATTTTCTAGAGAAGAGCCAACCAACCCCAAAAACCCCATAGGAAAAAAAATAAAAAGCAACAATAATTGAAACCCTAGCCTCAATTTTGACCAATCAAAATATTCTATTTTGGAGTATATTTTACCAACCCACCATATAATATAATTTATTCACCCATTTTGAATTTAACCAATGAGAGTGAAGGGTAGGTAAAGTAAATATAAAATATACTTATCCAGCTAAGTGGGAATGTTTTATTTCTTTATTTAATTTAATGTGTTCATACACCCCACTTAGGAATAAAAGTCAAACTATTAAATAAATATAAGCTATAAATAAATAATCCAAATGGGGATTAAAATCAAATAAACCAAAAGCTAATAAAATAAATTAAAGAACCAAATAAATGTAAGATATCAAATAAATATCAAACCATAGAAAGTCAAATAAATAATTAAATAATCAAATACCATTAAAGATTAAATCACAAATATTAAATAAATATTGGAACAACAATTAAGCTTATCAATTATTAAATATTCGCAAAATCAATAAACGTTAATTATCAAATAATTAAATATTCAAAACTTATAAATTAAATGTATTAAAATAAACATCACCAAATATAAAACTACACATCAAGAGCCACATAATTACTCTAACATAATCAAGTAAATCAACTGACATAAACTGGACTTACAATACCAAAAGACCAAGCTTACTAACTAACATGGTGAATTATGCCAAGACACTGACTACTCATGGTGAACAACTTAGACCTAGAGTATGTGAGGGGAACTCATGCCATCTCTAAACCACATAAGCCATTGGAACTAAAGACATGCTTAGAGCTGTGAAGCCAGGTGGAGTCGATGTCTGGTACCTACAAAATCCTGCAACCACAAAATGACAATACCACATATACATATACATATATAGAACAAGAAAGTGATAGAGAACCATGACGACACATCTTGCTTGTGATGAGTGATGTGGAATCGTCTCTATCACGAAGACAGTCAAACAATAGCCAAACATATCTCATAAACATCTCATCATATGTAATCTTAAAGTAGGGTTAGCGTAATCATAATCATCATCAAAACCATGATAAATCTAATCTATCAATAATCCATGACATAGTGAGCATATAAAATCCATCGAGTACATATATCATCAAATTACATGATCAATCATGATAGTACCAACATCCATATAGATAATCAAAATAGCATATGTCCAATAGTGTCTAACATCAATCATAAGTCACTAAAGCACATGAGTAATCATCATCCAAATCATCAAAATATAGTCTAGATAAGTCTATCAAGCATAATATGAAAGTCAACTCTAATCAAAATAAGTCAAATCAGGGGTGGACACTACATCCTCCCCCCATTTGCCTAGGCTTATTCCTGAAAGCCTGAGAACAAATAGGGATATAGCTCTCTCATCCACACTGCATCATCCCAAGTAGCTGAAGAATCATCAATCAGATCCCACTGGACCCTTACCTGCTCTATGCTTTGACCTCTGAGGGACATCTCTTTATGTTGAAGAATGCGCACAGGTTCCATAGAAAGATGCCCATCCTTGACCTGTAAAGCATTCCAATCCAACACATGCATAATATCAGTATGATATAATCTCATAACTAAAACATGAAAGACATCATGGATGCGGGATAAGCTAGGCGGAAAGGCAAGGCGAGAAGCCACAGGACCAATCTGCTCCAAAATCTTGAAAGTGTTACTACTTATCAAATTGCCATTAGTTTCATATCCAAAGTCATACTATATTATAGTCGATTAGTATTACCAAATCATGTAGTCGATACACACAGAGAAGTCGGTATGAACAGTCTAGTCAGTTGCTGAAGAAAGCAGTCATAGAACATAGTATTCACCGAGTTGTTTATGAGTAAAGTTTCATGGCTACCAAGTGGTAAAGTTAACTCACCGAGTTGACATTCACCGAGTGAAATGTTTTACCAGATACATTGAACCTAGACATGCACATGAAAACGTGTTACAAGATCGAGGCACATCTAACCGTTTTTGCCTTGGAAATTGCACTATGAGATTGTGTATGATTACAAGGCCAATCTAGCCTATGAGATGTTTTGTTTAGTTATTCATTCGAAGAATCTTTGTGTAAGATCGAAGCAATGAATCAAATCACCATTGTAAGAGATCTTTATATACAACATGATTCTAGGGTTAGAAAGATGAGATGATATGATGTGATATGAGATGCAATGAGATAGCAGTGTGTATGCATGAAGAGAGACTGTTACAGAGACACGGAGAGGTCACCGAGAAGGTTATCAGTGAACAGTCGAAGAACAGAGTAAACAAAAGGGTTTACCAAGTTTCATTATGGGTTATCGAGGTATGCTACAAGCTAGGTAATCTTATTCAGAGCACATAGAATCTGCTTTAGCATTTCAGATGTAAAGTTGCAGATATTTGTAATGATTATATTGTAATATTTTGAAGTTGTAAGAGAAACCTTTAACATGGTAAAAGACTCTAACCAAGTCTATAAATTGTAAATCCTTTAACCAGGTGCTACACTTATATTGTGTTGTAAAAATCCTTTAGTAAGGTAGATCTAACTAATCTTAATACTCCTAACAGGGTAAGCTATCATAAATAACTAAATGTAGCTCTAACCGAGCATTCTTTATTATTGTAGTAGTGAAGTTGTGGGTGCCATCCCTACCGCAATTTTTCTCTCTAACCAAGAGTTTCTGCGTGACCAAAATATATGTGTTATGGAGTGAACCATGTATGATTGTTATCTATTGATTATAGTTTTATTTTATGTTACTGCACTATTTTGTTTATGCATAACAATAAGGTTATTATCAAGGAAAAGTTTTGAAGTACTGATTCACCTCTCCCCTCTCAGTACATTAGCTTTCTATATTGGGCCTAAAAATTGGTATTAGAGCCTGAATCTTGGAAAAGGGTTTAACTACCTAAAGAGAAAGATCTTAGCAATGGAAGCCTACAAACAATCTTGGAGGATTGTACATCTTCAAGAAGAGATGGATAATGCAAATCAAGTGATTGCAGACATGCAGAGGCAAATGCAAAAATCTTTGAAAGTAAGGAGAAGATTATCTGATGACTTGCAGGATTCTCAAGAGCTAGTGGAACAAATTGAGACATCATCTGAGAACAATATATCTGAAGAGACTGAAGAAATGATTGGAATGTTGAAAGAAAAGAACAAAGCATTGGCTGATCAACTAAAAGCAATGAAAAGAGAACATGAAAATTTTAGTACACAAATGACTGAAAATCTAGATGCATTAAGGATAGCTGAGGACAAAGCAAGAGATCTACAAAGAGAGAAACAACAACTTGAAGCTCTAGTATCTGAAAAGGATGATGAAATCATAAGGTTAACTGGTATTCAACAAAATATGACAGATCAACTAGGTTATGTACATCATGAAGCAATTCTGAAGAATGATGAAAATCAATCATTGAAACTTGAAGTATCAAGGTTGACTGGTGAACTTGAAACAAAAAAGAAATCCAAAGAATCATTGGAGAAAATTTATGAAGCATCAAAGATGTTGGATGAGCAACTAAACACAAGAAGACTCTACAAAGATGGAGGATTCAGTTACAAAGGAAAAGACTCTACCGAGAAAGGAATTCATACTACCGAGAGAGGAGAATCATCAAAACAAGCTGGAAAAAGGAATAACATCAAAAGGAAGAAGTGTATTTGCTACTACTGTGGAAATCAAGGTCATACTGCCAACATATGCCAGATCAGAAAAGGTAAGCAACCGAATATCTCTAAGTCCAATGGATATTGTTATAATTGCAATAAATATGGTCAAATACCTAATCAATGTAGGACAAAGACTGTTAACAACCATCGGAAGGAAAAATTCAAAGGGTTTTGTAAAAACTACAATAGATATGGACATAGCACCGAGAAGTGCTGGTTTAAGAAAAAGAGCTACATGAAGTATCCACATCGAGCAAACACTGGAGGTTACCGAACTCACACAAATCCTTACTGACAATATGCAGCAGTACCATGGGATTACAATACAAGGATATGGTGTGAATGTTGTGGAAGATATGGACATATAAGTGCCAATTGTTTTATAAGGTTTGGAATGAACAACCGAAGATCATGGAGAAATCCTGGTATTGCATGTTTTCATTGTCACAAAGCTAGACATTTAGCTAGAGATTGCAGAGATCAACCAAGAAGAGACACTGAGGAGATAAAAGAAAAATTCAAGATGATTTGGAAAAAGAAAGAAATTATGTCTAATGAAGAAAGCAACTTACCTACCGAGTTAGGTGCACCTATTTCAAATTAGTCAAGAAAAGGTATGAAGGGACTACATTCTTTAAAAGTTAAATCACAATAGTTCCTATTTTATTATGAACAAGAATTCAAAATCTGCATAGTTAAGATGCAATTAGTCAGTTTGCATACTATATAGGAAACCTGTCAAGTTGGTTAACAAAGCAAAGTTGGGTACTCGGTGAAAACAGAAAATGGAGTAAAAGGTGAACTAAGTGCATTTAATATCTTGACCTAACTTGCACAGAGCCCGATAAGGTATTTTTGAGAAATTAAAAGTGTTTTCGTGGTCATTATCATTCACCCAAGTTTTCGAGAAGTAGAGCAGAGTGAATCAAAGAAATCAAACTTCATTTCAAAGTGAATTTTGAGGTATTTACATCAATCTATTCACACTGTTTAGCTGGTTTCCGATCTAGTCAAATTGCTAGTGTCTACCGAGTGTGAAGAGTAAGTCACTTGTAAACCCTAAGGATAACTTGTCGAATTTTACTCAAGATCTACCATGGCGCCCAAGATCCAAGACCCTGTAGTTGTCCAAAATGTGGAGAAGCCATCTCTGAAGTATTCCCTAACTCCTAAAGTCACCTCAGAACCGGATGATAAAACTGCATTTTCACTCATCCCGGGTCGAGTCTTATTGGTAGAAGATGTCAGATTATTTACCAAGTGCCATGTTGAGGAACTCGATCATGTAGAGATTAGTGACACATATGATGAACTATGCACTGACGGCAAACTAGATAGTAAATTTGAACATATCAGAATCAAGGGATTAACTGAAGCCCTAGTCTATCCTCGTGTGTTCAAACCGCAATGGGTTAAGTTTGTATTAAGCATAGTACATAATGATTTCATGTGGCTACAAGAGCAACCGTTCAAGATCATGAAGGAAGTCATTCACCTGATCACCAGATATCCCATCTACAATCATGCTCGTGCATAGAAAATGATATCACAAAAGGAGTTAATTAGTCTAACCAGAGTAGAATCCAATTATCGAGGACTGAAATTGAATAATGTCACTGATGCTGAACTAAAATTTACAATTAGAGTTATTGGTTACTGTTTCTTCCAATTTGCAAGGGAAAACAGTGTACCATGTGCTGTAGTGGACGTGGCCTACAAAATAGTAAAGAAGGGAATGAAAGTAGACTTATGTGAAGTGCTACTAAAGAACTTATTTGAGAACCTGAACACAATAAGGAAGCTAAAGAAGAACAACTCGGCAAACACACTAAAGTTCGGTTCACTACTTGTCTGTATGTTTTTCTATTTTGAGAAGTTCTTTCCTTCAGTCAGTAAAGTAGTATGGGAGCTACACCGACCTATGACCCATCAAATCAATGATTACATCAAAAAGTTAGGAGATAAATTTAATGATATCATGGATGATTATTTTAGCAAATTCCAAGAGAAAATGCACAACAGGTACAGGATTCCACCACAGCTGGTCGAAAAATACAAGGACAATATATGTTTTGAAGTTGACACTGATTATTGCTATGTAAATGTTGTTGAATTGAGGGTTCAATCGTTGCAACCAATGGGTTATGAAATTGATTATGATATCACATAGCAACAAATTGATGCCTATCTATCGTTGCCAAGGCATGCAACTGAACTAAGGTATGGAACCTATGAAGAGGTGAAGGAGAAAGTAAAAATGAGCATTGTAGTTCCTAAGGCTACAAGAAAAGCTACAAAGATGATAAAAGCTTTATCTGAGAAATTCAAAGAAGAATCCTCATCTACACCTGTCAAAGGCAATCTTGCCATTATCGAGGAAGAATCAGAAGCACAAGAGGTTGTAATAACATTGAGCACAGAGTTACCAAAGGGAAAAGTTCTAAAAAGAAAGAAATAGGACATCACAAAAACCCTGCCAACTCCACCAACAAAGAGACCCAACACCAGAGCATCAGCTGCATCACCGAGCAAGAAACAAAAGACTATTGTCATTCCTAAGGTAACAAAGACTTATAAGAAATCTACTCGGAGACTCATTTTGGCAAAAGAGTCGAGTGATACAGAGTCTGATGATGCAAACAAATTCCAGATTGTGAAGAGCAAAAAGGTAAACATTCACAGTGTTGAAAACTTTTGTGCCAATATTAAAGAATACAGAGGATTTGCAAGATTTAGATATGTTAAGTATGAGTCTAGGAATAATGATGAGAAATGATATATGAGTCTAGGAATAATGATGAGAAATGACAGATTGAAGAAGCTGACATATGTACACTTCTGAAGTTTCAGTTAACACCATTAGAACTAGCAAAGTCACTTCCGAGTGAATTCTACTCACATATTGATAATAGGTGGAAATATGCAATGGACTCAGAGAGACAAATAAGAGAAAGAAGTTTTGTCCATTTATTTCTTGACATGTCCATAGCTGAAATCAAGGAGCATTTATCCACATACAATTCAAAATTTCTTGTGAAATAGAGAGCCTTAAAATTGATGAATGGGCTATATATTGATGTGGAGAATGAGACTAAGGCCAAGTGGCAAGAGATCTTCAAACAAAAGGATGTCGGTGAACAATCTCAAATTGAAATTGTTGATGTCACCGAGCAAGATCCAGATGTCACCGAGAAAGGTCCAGACCTGGTTGACACAATACAAATTGATGAAGATGTAATGGATGATGCCGCATCTGAGAAGGAAATGATTGAAGGCACCACTTATGCAAAACTTGTGTCTAGTGAATCAGTCTTAGAACAAGTTTAGCCTTATCCATCGGTGAAGCCACCAGTCCCAACCGAAGCTCCCAAGGACACCGAACAAGTTACTGAAGGTAACAAATCTGAAGCTGCAGCAGACACAACCAAAGATCAAACATCTCAAGCATAGACAAGCAGAGAAAATAGTACAACTGAGACCCCTAGCACCGAGCCATCCAAAGACACTACAACTACTACAGGAACAGTCCAAAGTGTTGCATCTACCGAGCAACCTACCGAGAGATAGCAAGCCTCACAAGCACTTGTCTTAGTGCCACAGACCAAAGGAAAAGAGAAGAAGGTGAGAAAACATGGTTTTAAATTTGACCTATCTAAACTGATCGTGTTGCCCAATGTCGACATTTCCAAATTAAAAGGGCAAGCACTCACTAATTCGATGAACTATGCAAAGCAAAGGCCGAATAGGAGAAGCAACTGGCCATATAGAAAAAGAACAAGGTACTTCAAAAGGTTAGGACACTGCTCACAGAAATGCTACCATCAGTAATAGTGTCAACCGATGCAGCCATCCATATTCAGTTGGATGAACTCCTTAATCAGATTGAAACATCTGGAGTTGATGCATCCGAGTACCTAAACAAGCTCAAGGCTAAAGAGCTCACAACAAAAATGATAGAGGAAGTCCAAAAATCAATTGCTGTTGGCAAGGTAAAACTTGTCAAATTCATTGTTGAGTTGTCCCCTCAACTCAAGCACATTCTTTATTTATTCCAGAAATTGTGTACATTTTATTTATTTATTAAAGACATCAAAAATAAAACTGATGCAATTGAGAAAGAGATCACTGATCTCTCATCCAAGTTGACCACTGAGCCTAATTCAGTTCAGAATTTTTACAAAAAGCTACAACAGCTCATGGCTCAACAGTTAGAACTGAGGAATGAAGAGCATAAAATTAGGATGGGTATAATGACCCTTCAAACATTATTCCTTCCTCATCTCTCATCAGTACAGGAGCAGCTCAACCGAGCTACAAGCTTATCAACTACACAAGAGGGAAGCACTCTTGATGGCTTGATATCACTCTTATTTGATATTCAAGCACATAACTCATTAATGGAAAGTCTCAAGGACTCACTCTCAGTCGCCCTCACTGATGCCTAGACCAAGTATAAGACTATTTTTGATTAGTTACCACCTCTGGATGCAAATTAAGTTTTTAATGTTTGTCAAAAAGGGGGAGTAATATTATGTTACTACATAGAGGAAAGCCCAGCAAAGGGGGAGTAATTCTACGCTTGGAGAGTAGTACAGTTTTGATAACACAATTTTGAGTATTGTATACAAGGGGAGTATACCGAACAGAATATATAGAGCATTCATAGCACACAAGTACAGAACAGAACTGAACATGCAAAATTCAGAGTTATGTACAGGATAATGATAAGGGGAGTATATCTGCATATATTATTGAGTATTGTACATATTGTCAAGTATAGTCATTTTGTCAAGTATATATATATTTTTTTGAGTTATGACTTTGTAAGTAGTTTTTGTCAAACATCTCAACTAATGTCAAAAGGGGAGATTGTTACTACTTATCAAATTGCCATTAGTTTCATATCCAAAGTCATACTATATTCTAGTCGGTTAGTATTACCAAATCATGTAGTCGGTACACACAGAGAAGTCAATATGAACAGTCTAGTCAGTTACTGAAGAAAGTAGTCACAGAACACAATATTCACCGAGTTGTTTACTGAGTAAAGTTTCATGGCTACCAAGTGGTAAAGTTAACTCACCGAGTTCACATTCACCAAGTGAAACATTTTACCAGATACATTGAACCTGGACATGCACATGAAAACATGTTACAAGATCGAGGCACATCTAACCATTTTTGCATTGGAAATTGCACTATGAGATTGTGTATGATTACAAGGCCAATCTAACCTATGAGATATTTTGTTTAGTTATTCATTTGAAGAATCTTTTTGTAAGATTGAAGCAATGAATCAGATCACCGCTGTAAGAGATCTTTATATACAACATGATTCTAGGGTTAGAAAGATGAGATGATATGATGTGATATGAGATGCAATGAGATAACAGTGTGTATGCATGAAGGAAGACTATTACAGAGACACAGAGAGGTCACCGAGAAGGTTATCAGTGAACAGTCGAAGAATAGAGTGAACAAAAGGGTTTACTGAGTTTCATTATGGGTTATCGAGGTATGCTACAAGCTAGGTAATCTTATTCAGAGCACATAGAATCTGCTTTAGCATTTCAGATGTAAAGTTATAGATATTTGTAATGATTATATTGTAATATTTTGAAGTTGTAAGAGAAACCTTTAACAGGGTAAAAGACTCTAACCAAGTCTATAAATTGTAAATCCTTTAACCAGGTGCTACACTTATATTGTGTTATAAAAATCCTTTAGTAAGGTAGATCTAATTGATCTTAATACTCCTAATAGGGTAAGCTATCAGAAATAGCTAAATGTAGCTCTAATCGAGCATTCTTTATTATTGCAGTAGTGAAGTTGTGGGTGCCATCCCCACCACAGTTTTTCTCTCTAACCAAGAGTTTCTGCGTGACCAAAATATATGTGTTATGGAGTGGATCATGTATGATTGTTATCTATTGATTATAGTTTTATTTTATGTTACTGCACTATTCTGTTTATGCATAACAGTAAGGTTATTATCCAGGAAAAGTTTTGAAGTACTGATTCACCCCTCCCCTCTCAGTACATTATCTTTCTATATTGGGCCTAACAGAAAGGTCCAACAAATTGAGGTGCAGCTTAGAGCCTTTTTCCATAACAGATCACTCTTTCGTGGGTGAACTCTTAGAAATACCCTATCACCAACAAAAAACTGCCTGTACACTTGATGAGCATCCGCATATTTCTTATGTCTATCCTGAGTGGCCAACAAATGCTCTCTAATGCGAGCCACCTACTCCTCCATATCCTGCAACATCTTTTATCCAATACACACTCTATCCTCTAAATGGTCCCAACTCAAGGGCATGCGACATGGTCTACCATATAATGCCTAATAAGGAGGCATACCAATAGAGATATGGTAACCATTATTGTATGCAAACTCAACAAGTAGAGATAATCCTCCCAATGAGATTGTTGATCCATCATGTACATCCTCAACATATCCTCCAAAATCTAGTTCACCCTCTCTGTCTATCCATTTGTCTCAGGGTGATAAGTTGAACTACAGTTCAACTACGTACCCAAATCATGTTGAAGAGCTATCCAAAATGTTGATGTGAACATGGAATCACGATCTGATATGATTCACCAAGGAATACCATGCAACTTCACAACTCCTTCCAAGAAAACCCGAGCTACTATCGCTGCTGTGTACGAAGACCTGATCAGAGAAAAGTGTGCTACTTTGGTGAATCTATCTATAGTGACCATAATAGCATCATGACAGTGTGAAGACATGGGCAATGCATCTATAAGATCCATAGATATAATATCCCATTTCCATCCTGGAACCAAATGTGACTGTAATAATCCTATGGGATGTTGATGCTTTGCCTTCACTTGCTGACACTCTAGGCAACATGCCACAAAATCTGCAATATCTCTCCTCATACCAGACCAATGATATATCTTTTTCAAATTTGTGTGCATCTTCTTGACACCTAGATGTACTGAGTAAGGTGCATGATGTGCCTCCGAAATGATCAAATCTTGAAGACCATCTAATGGTGGAACATAAATACATCCCAAATGTCTATGAAGTCCATCTGATTCCACTAAGTAACTTGCATATATTCCCTCAAGTTCTCTACCTGCTGCAACCTCTACAATAATCTCCTAATACCATACATTTGAAGGAAGGGCACTAAGAATATGACTCCTCAAATCCACACTCAGCGACATTGCTGAAATCTCATGCCTCTTGCGAGTCAATTCATCTACTACCACATTCTCCTTACCCTAAATACATCTCACCTCAAAGTCATATTCACATAAGAACTCCATCCAACGCCTCTTCCTAGCATTCAAATTCAGTTGCGTGAAGATGTACTGCGCAACTCAAATCTGTGTCCAAGAAGGAAGTGTCTCCATCTAACCAAAGCATGAATCACTGCCACTAACTCAAGATCATGGTTGGGATAATTCTACTCATGATTCACATGACCATCTTGCATCAATACTACTCCTAGACCCTCCAAAGAAGCATTTGTGCACACCACTAAATTCCCCAAAGGATCTAGAACTACTAAAATAGGTGCACTGGTCAAACGCTCCTTAAGGATTTGAAATGTTGTCTCACATTGCTCTGTCCAAACAAACTTCTTCCCTTTTCTCTGAAGAGAAGTTATAGGATGAGCTATCCTAGAGAAATCCTGAACATATTTGTGATAATATCCTGCTAAACCTATGAAACTACGCACCTCTCCCACATTAGTGGGTGCTGGCCAATCGACAATCACTTGAATCTTTGAGGGATCAACTGCGATACCCTCTCTAGAAATCACATGACCAAGATATCTCACCTCTGTTTGGAAGAACTCACACTTTGCCAAATTGGCGTATAGCTGATTCTCCCTGATCCTCATGCTCCTCAACTGATCTCAAATAAATCAAAATATCATCTAGAAATACTAATACAAATTTGTCCAAATACAACCTAAATACACCATTCATCAAGCTCATGAAAACCGAAGGTGCATTCATGAGACCAAAAGGTACCACTGTGAACTCATAATGACCATATCTAGTGCAAAAAGTTGTGCGATGAATGTCCGCCTCCTGAATCCTCAATTGGTGATACCCGGATTTAAGGTCAACCTTAGAGAAGATTTTGGCATCCTTAATCTACTCAAATAAATCATCTATCCGAGGCAAGGGATATTGGTTCTTCACCGTCACCTTATTAAGCTATCTATAATCAATGCATAATCGAAGAGATCCATCCTTCTTCTTCACAAATAACACAAGTGCACCCCAAGGGGACACACTAGGATGAATAAACCCCTTCGCCAACAACTCCTCTAATTGAACCCTCAACTCATTCAACTCCTGCATGGTCATCCAATAGGGAGCTTTAGAAATAGGCTCAGCTCCTAGCACCAAATGAATCCTAAAATCTATATCTCACCGAGGGGGCATACTTGGAATCTCACTAGGAAAAACATCTGCATATGCCTGAAGAATGGGATGCTACTACAATAAATCCTCTAAGCTAAATCCCTCATCCACATCCTTCACTCTTACCACAAATAACTGGCAACCCTTATGCACACACCTCTTCATCTACATAGCAGAAATCATGCCAAGAGACTCTGAATACCTACAATCTCCACACTCTTCCCACTATCATCCATCCACTGCACTCTCTTACCTCTACAATCTATTTGCACTTGGTGAGATCCAAGCTAGTCCATACCAAGAACCACATCATAAGATCCCAAATACATAACATGAAGATCCATAGAAGTATGGCAATCTCCTAAAACTAAGGGACAATTCAGCACAAGGGAATCCACTACCACTTTGGACCCCATAGCTAACTCTACCTGCCACCTATCATCTTTCTTTGCCATAGCAATCCTGCATCGCTCTACTAGAAAAGGAGAAATAAAAGAGTTTGAAGCTCCAGAATCAAATAATACTGAACAAGAGATACCACCTATCACACCTGATGTCTCTACAATAGTGGCCTGATGCTAAGCCTGATAGTTATCAACTATCACAAAAACACAATGAGACGGGCCTGAATCTCCAGCTATAGGCTCAGAAGTAGCTGGCTTCTGCTGCCCTGACATCTAATAAGTATGCTGATGATAATGAGCGACAATGTGACCTGGATGTCCACATGCAAAGAAATCTCTCTAGACAAACACTCTGCTACTTGGTGCTGTACTCGACTACTGAACACTACCTCTACTAGAAGCAAGCTATGAACTCTGCACTGGATGAGAAGGAGTAGGTCTCCTATCATGCTGACGATTGTGACTCCTATCAACATGAAATATGGCACCTCGTGCAAAGCTCTGCCCCTGAGAAAACCTCTTCTTAAACCACTGACCACTACGGAAAGAAGATGGATGGCTCCTAGCATATCCTGAAGACTATTGTTGTGGTCCTCTCACCATAGATCCTATACCAGGTGCACTAATTGTCTATCCTCTAGTCGCTCCTCCTGATGCTAATGAAAGATTATTCTATGCTAGTTTCACCTTCTCCACAGCTACCTCTAAGGTCTTGGGTCCATGCATCTGAACCTCTCCACCAATGCGATCATTAAAACCTCTCACAAAGTGTTGAATCAACATCGGCTCATCATCCGCATATCCAACATACTATTTAAGCTCAAAGAATCTGCACTCATACTACTCCATAGTCATCCTTTGCTATCTCAAACCATGGAACTCATCGGCCTTCCACTACCTCCAATGATCTGAAAGAAATCTAGCACAAAACCGCTCCAAGAAGAACTCCCAATATATCATCGCTATGTCCAAATGCAACTTTTGTTCCTCCATGTGCCACCATGTCATCACAAAATCATGAAGATGCAAAATCACACCATTGGTATTTTAGTATGGTTTTGTCATTGATGTCAACACCTACTAAAACTGTAGCACTTTGGAGATCCAGCAACATTTACCGGCAAGCAAGTGACTTTTGCACAGTCACCGGTATATGGTACACCGATAGGATATAATGATCACCATTACTTGGAATGGCATGGAAAACACTTGGTAATGTCAAAAACATCATTTTGACATCTTGTTTTGGAGAATTGGTTATTGGTATATTCACATTTGCATATTTGCTATTACCAGCAAATAGGTCTAGGGTATACACCGGCAGGTTTATCTTTTCTAGATCAGCATGGCATGCTTTGGAGATGATTAATTATTGTTGTAAATGCATTAAGCCGGCATGTTCAATCGGCTATTGCATTAGATATTGTTTTGTTTGTAAAATGCTTTTATTGTAAATATCTTGTAGAGCCGACCTACTAAAATTGGTCTTAGGTTATGGTATAAATGTAAGATCTTATTTGTAAGATCAAATGTGGAATGCGAAAAAGGATTGTGTGAAGGTATATGTGAGAATAAGCAGAGTTATACACACAGACATCATTTGAAGATTGAAGGAGGGTTTTTGTGAAGACAATCAGAACTACACCGGTACTGAATCCAGCATATGAAGATGCTATTTTGTGCAGTACATTCTTATTGGATTTAAACATCCAACTGTAGTCAGTGTGACTCCCATTTTGTGACTGAGCAGTGAGCTCTAGGTGCTTGGCCATTTATGTACACTTACTATCTGCAGTAGTATCATATGATTGTGGGTAAGGTTTCCCACCATGTTTTTTCCCCTTACAGGGTTTCCACATACAAATATTGGTGTTCTATGTTGTGGATGACTGTCTTTATGTTTCATGCACTAATCCTTACTGGTATAGCAATTAACTGTTAAATCTGTCTACCGGCATATTGAATTGGTTTACCGGTATTAAGCATTAAGTTGGTTAAGTTTTTTTGGTTTGAATTCATTTGACTATTGATTCACCCCCCCCCCTCAGTTGTCTTCGGGACCTAAGAATTGGTATCAAAGCTTACTCCTCTTTTGTAGAAGTTTAACAGCTTGAGGAGATCCAATGTCTACTAACTATTTCAGCAAGGACAGTCCTAAACTTAATGGAGCCAATTATGGCATATGGAAGATAAGAATGGAGACACATCTAAATTGCATTGGAAAGGACATCTAGGATCTTACAAAGAATGGTTATACTACTCCTACTCCTGGCCAACCTAATCCACCTACCTTGGGAAAACATGAAGAAAATGATTGCAAAGCAACAGAAGCACTTTTGAGTGCATTATCAGATCAACAAATCATGGGACTATCAGATAGGTCTACTGCTAAAGCTATTTGGGATCATTTGGAAACACTGAATGAAGGAGATTCCACAGTCAAAATTGCAAAACTTGAAAGCTTCCGGGTTAGCTATGAACATCTGAAAATGGAAGAAGATGAAAGGATTTCTGCTTTTATGGAAAGAGTAAATGAAATTGTTTTGGGTATTAAATGTTGTGGAGGAACCTTGATTAAAGATGAAATTGTTTCAAAAGTTTTAAGAGGATTGCCACCGACATATAAAATGAAAGTTACTACTATAAATGAACTAAGAACAATGCCTAATACATCAATAACTACGGATACATTGATTGGGAAACTTTCAGCTTTTGAAATTGAAGAATTTGGTCTTGTTGCTAATATAAAGATAGATTTGGCCTTTAAAGCATCAACATCATCTACTCCATCATTTGACAAATCTGATTGGAAAGCCTTTTATGCAAGAGAACTTGAAGAAAGTACGAAACAGAATGAAGAACTTGAAGAACTTGAAGCACTATTTGCAAGGAAAATGCCTAAAGGTCCATTTGGAAGTAAGTATGAAGGTAAAGCACCCTTTAAATATTTTAACTGTAATAAGATTGGTCATATGGCTTCAAGATGACCTGATAGACATGCTAGACTAAGAGAAGAAGCTAGAAGAACATACAAGCCTAACCCTGAATATTAGAGATACAGATTTAAGAAGAATAAAGACAAATCTTGTTACATTTCTGATGAAGGTGTGACTGATGATTTTGATGAGGATTCGACAAAAAATGGATGGGTTTTTGTTGCTATAACAGAAGATCAACCGACACCTACTGCTCAATCGGTAGAACAAGCCTTAGTAGCTAAAGTTGAAGTAAAGGATGAATGGATCATTGATTCAGGATGCTCACATCATATGACAGGAGACAAAGGTAAATTCTTGAACTTTCAAGAATACAATGGAGGTTTAGTGAGATTTGGAGATGACAAAGCTTGTTTGATCAAAGGTAAGGGTACAATATCTCTTGATGGTAAGCATAACACTGACAATGTTTACTATGTTGAAGGATTAAAGCATAATCTTTTGAATGTTGGTCAATTAGTTGAGAAAAGATTTCAGTTACAATTCAAAAATGAAAAATGAAAAATCATGAATAGAATTGGTTTAGAAATTGTAACTGGTAATCAAACTAGAGGTAACATCTTTCATCTGAATAACAATGAAAAGACATGTTTGATTGATCACATAGATGAAATTTGGCTATGGAATAAGAGAATCTATCATGTAAACTTTGATTGCATGGTGAAGATCAGTACTATTAAGGCAGTTAGAGATTTACCTAAAATTGTCAAACCTCACAATACAGTATGTAAGGAATGTCAATTTGGAAAACAAGTTAGAGCTAGTTTCAAAAGTATTCTAGAAAAATACAATAATGCTCTTGATTTGATTCATACTGATTTATGTGGTCCAACTAGAACTAAAAGCTTACAAGGTGATAGATATTTCATGCTAATCATTGATGACTACTCTAAAATGTGTTGGGTTACTTTTCTTAGAGAAAAATCAGAAGCACTTGGAAACTTCAAACTGTTCAAAGCAATGGTAGAAAATGAAACCGGTAAGAAAATCAAATGTCTAAGATCAGATCAAGGAGGAGAAATTACATCTAAGGAATTTAATACATTCTGTGAAGTAAATGGAATCAGAAGACAGCTATTAGCACCTTGGACACCACATCAGAATGGAGTTGTTGAAAGGAAAAATAGAACTATCTTGGATGTAGCCAGAAGTATGTTATCAGAAGCAAATCTACCATATGTATATTGGAGAGAGGCAGTAAGTACAATAGTCTATACATTCAACAAAGTTCACATCAAAGGTGAAACCGGTAAGACCCCTCATGAACTATGGTTTGGTATTACTCCTACTCTTAAATATTTCAGAATTTTTGGAAGTAAATGTTATATCAGAAGAGATGAGTATATTGGCAAATTTGATCCTAGAAATGATGAAGGAATATTTCTTGGTTATTCAGCTAAAAGCAAGGCATATAGATGTTTTAACAAAAGATTGCAGAAAATTGTTGAAAGTACAAACGTAAATATTAATGAACAATTTAGAGGAACTTCAAGGTATATAGACTCTGAACCAACAACAGAAATTTTGAAAAATGAACCTACACTGACAGAATGAAGATCCAGTTACCCCGGTATCATCTGAGGATTCCACAGTAACTGAGGAACAACAACAAACAAAGACACCCCGGTATGTAAGACAAAATCATTCTAAAGATTAGATAATTGGGAACAAGTTTAAAGGAGTTATGACAAGAGGAAGATTGGCAAATGAAGAGGTATGTCTTATTTCTCAAATTGAACCATCATTTGTTAGTGAGGCATGTGAAGATAAACACTGGATTAAAGCTATGGAAGAAGAATTAGAACAAATTGAGAAGAGTAACACTTGGACATTAGCTCCCTGGCCTAAAGATAAAAATGTAATTGGAACCAAATGGGTATTCAGAAACAAACTTAATGAAGATGGTAAGGTTATCAGAAATAAAGCAAGATTAGTATGTAAGAGATATTCTCAGAAAGAAGGAATTGATTATAATGAAACCTTTGCACTGGTAGCTAGAATTGAGGTAGTCAGATTATTGTTGGCGTTTGCAGCACACAAGAACTACAAAGTTTATCAAATAGATATTAAATGTGCATTTTTGAATGGAGATCTTGAAGAGGAAGTCTACATTGAACAGCCTGATGGATTTTCTTTGACAGATGACAAAGATATGGTTTGTATGTTAAGAAAAGATTTGTATGGATTGAAGCAAGCTCCAAGAGCTTGGTATGCAAGATTGGATAAGTATCTTTTGAAGATTGGTTTTTCTAAAGGAAATGCAGACAACAATTTATACTATAAAATGACTAATGATGACATCTTGATTATAGAAGTATTTGTTGATGATATAATCTTTGGAGGAGAAGATGGATTATGTAAAGAATTTTCTATTAAAATGTAGCAAGAATTTGAAATCTTATGATTGGGGAAATAAAATTTTTTTTAGGATTGCAGATTTCATAGACTAATAAAGGTATATTCTTGAGTCAATCCAAGTACTTGAAAGAGTTACTAAAGAAATTTGGGATGGATAAATCTAAACCGGTAAGCACACCTATGACTACAAATGACAAACTATCACTAAGGGATGAATCTACACCTATTAATCCAACTAGATACAAATCTATGATAGGAGGTTTACTGTATTTAACACAAACCAGACTTGATATTATGAATGCAGTATGTATTGTTTCAAGATTTCAAAGTAATCCTAGAGAAAATCATGAATCAGCAGTAAAAAGGATTTTCTGGTACTTATAAGGCACTATAAATCTTGGATTATGGTATCCTAGAGATGAAAAATTTGAATTATGTGCATACACAGATGCAAATTGGGCAGGAGATGTGGATGATAGAAAAAGAACCACCAGCGGAGCATTCTTTCTTGGAAACAGATTAGTTTCTTGGTTGAGTAAGAACAAAGTTGTACATCTTTATCAACAACAAAATTAGAATATGTTATAGCAGCAGCTAACTGTACACAGGTACTATGGCTTAAGCAAATGTTAAAAGACATAAAGGTAAAATGCAAGGAACCTATTACTATCTATTGTGATAACACTGCAGCAATTGATATATCTAACAATCCGGTATTACATTCTAAAACCAAACATGTTTCTATCAAATTGAATTTTCTAAGGGAAAATGTTGAAGAAAAGGAAATAAAACTAGTTTATGTGAATACTAAAGAGTAGATTATAGATATCTTTACTAAACCTTTGCCTAAGGAGACTTTTGAATATCTCAGAGATCAGCTTGGGGTCATACCCCCACCGGTAGAGACTTAGAAAGTTGATGATTGTCATCAACCGGCAGAATTAATAGAGAAATCTTTATTCCGGCTTTGATGGGAAGCTACTTCTCAGGGGGGGTAGTTGGTATACTAAATTGATTGGTATTTTGTATATGAACTTGGCTTGGTAAGAAGTTTGGCATTTGATGTCAAAGGGGGAGAGATTATTATGGAAAAATAGAAGGAAAACACATGTTGCTCCCAGGGGGAGAGATTGTTGTTTGGGAGAGATTATTACTCTTTGTATCTATATTTTTGATTTCTGGTTATGATCTCTATTTGGAGATTATTAGTTTTTGGTATTTGGCATTTTTGTTTTTGACACTTTGATGGTTTTTCCATCTTGTGTTGCCATCAATGCCAAAGGGAGAGATTGTTGGTATTTTGGTATGGTTTTGTCATTGATGTCAACACCTACTAAAACTCTAGCACTTTGGAGATCCAACAACATTCACCGACAAGCGACTTTTGCCCAGTCATCGGTATATGGTACACCGGCAGGATATAATGATCACCGACACTTGGAATGGTGTGGAAAACACTTGGTAATGTCGAAAACATCATTTTGGCATCTTGTTTTGTTGAATTGGTTATTGGTATATTCACATTTGCACATTTTCTATTACTACCAAATAGGTCCAGGGTATACACCAGCAGGTTTATCTTTTCCAGATTAGCATGGCATGTTTTGGAGATGATTAATTATTGTTGTAAATGCATTAAGCCGACATGTTCAATCGGTTATTGCATTGTATATTGCTTTGTTTGTAAAATTCTTTTATTGTAAATATCTTGTAGAGCTAACCTACTAAAATTGGTCTTAGGTTATGGTATAAATGTAAGATCTTATTTGTAAGATCAAATGTGGAATGCAAAAAAGGATTGTGTGAAGGTATATGCGAGAATAAGCAGAGCTATACATGCAGACATCATTTAAAGATTGAAGGAGGGTTTTTGTGAAGACAATCAGAACTACACCAGTACTGAATCGAGCATATGAAGATGCTATTTTGTGCAGTACATTCTTATTGGATTTAAACATCCAACTGTAGTTAGTGTGACTCCCATTTTGTGATTGAGTAGTGAGCTCTAGGCGCTTGGCCTTTCTGCATGTGAAGACCCCATTTATGTACACTTACTATCTACAGTAGTATCATTTGATTGTGGGTAAGGTTTACCACCGTGGTTTTTCCCCTTACATGGTTTCCACATACAAATATTGGTGTTTTGTGTTGTGGATGACTTTGTCTTTATGTTTCATGCACTAATCCTTACTGGTATAGCAATTAATTGTTAAATCTATCTACCGACATATTGAACTGGTTTACCGGTATTAAGCATTAAGTTGGTTAAGTTGTTTTGGTTTGAATTCATTTGACAACTGATTCACCCCCTCCCCCCCTCTCAGTTGTCTCCAAGACCTAGCACGCACATCTCACCTTGGTGTTACTGCTACACTGATGCATAGAAAAACACCTACCTAAGTCCAATAACCATGTCTCTTCCTCCATGCCACTGTCTAAGCCATCAAAGGTAGGAGGATGAGTCCTATTCAGATCTCTGATGTGACTAGTTGCAAGCACCTCCTGATCCACCTCCATTCTTCTCCTAGGAGAACATGAACACTGTCTCTCCCAATGCTCTGAATGATGAGATCTCTCTTGTTGTTTCTCCTCCTATCTCGGTCCTAGGCAACCAAGAAGCTCCTGAAGCACGTTCACCAACTATGGAATCAGATCATCCCTAGGCTGCTCTTGCTCCTATTCCTCATGGTGTGGCTCTTTAGAAACCTCGAGGTGAGGGTTCCTACTAGTACCCATGTGACCAACACGATGATGATCTCTACCCCTAACAGGCATCTTATCTAAGCAAATGCAAAGGAAACTATCACCTAAACATCTGAGGGAACTATAACAAGGAAAAATAAATAGTAGGAATAAAACCATTGGGCTACCCCATGCCAAATGCTAAAATGCACAATGGGCTCAATCGAAACTAGAGTACCTAGTGTTGAACATGGGCTCTGATACCAAGTTGTAATGCCCACCAAAATACCCTAAAGAAACTAAACAATAATATACAAATAGAGATAAAAAATTTTAAATTAACATCTAAGAACAACTAATACAACATAAAACATCTCCATCTATTTACATTCATCAACCAATCAACCAATATGAACATGCATCATTTCTCATTTCATCAAATAGCACAAGGGGAAATAACATAACATCAATAATCTTTCTCTAGGGTACTTTAACATCATTACTGGATTCATTTCCACAATAACACACTACACACACGATAGGTATATTTCACCTTCATTAATGCATCATATTCTAATTCTTTAACCAAGAGATATGCAACCTACAACATTACTTATTCCTCATGATATGCATAATTTCCTTTCTACCAATGCATCTATGAGAATCATTCCTATTTACTAGATCCAATTAACATCTTCTAACATATTCACTTATTAATCTACGAATATTCCTCTTTCAATATTATTTAACATTCTACCTAACCTCTAAACATTTCATGAAATAATACATCTATTCCATAATGCAATTCCATTCTATTTCAACTATAATCCACTTATTTCCATGATTCATAATATCACATCTCTACAATAGTACAAATACAATATGGCTAAATTCCAATTTCAAACTACAATTCATCTTACAAATATGACTACATTAAATACATCATAAGCATAACTCTTTCTACTACAAGAATCCATCTACTATATACAAGAATGTTACATTACATGCATTCTATCTTATCTATTACATAAATCTTCTACAAGGTACATCCACAATACATCATGAAGGAGAATCCACATCCATGTAAGAAGAATCCAAGAGAACATCCCAATGGCTAAAAAGAACCAACCTCTTGACCATGTTGAACCAAAGGAACCACCCCTCATGCTAGGAGATGACACAAGGTCCCAACACACACTCTAAACCTAAGGTGGCACCTATAACCAAGGAGACTAACCACACAAGGACTCTCAAGGAAGAACTCACACATACAATAAGAATGACTCCCAGAGGCGCAAAACTCATCAAGGCATAAATGCATCCAATAAGCATAATCATAAATCATAAAAGCGAAAACACATGTAGGAGTGGAGTGTCATCACATGCCATCCTCATAACATAATAACATAATAACACAAGGCACTAGCCTGATGGACATGTGGAGCCATCTGTAGTAACCCACCATAATTAACTCAACAAAATTGACCATTCTTTTTTTTTGTTTAATTTAATCATTGTGTTTGATTCAATTGCATACTCTGGGCATCCATCTGGGATGAGCATCTAACCATACAGGTTAGGCATTTGTCCATACGGGACATAAGATTTCATATATGGGATAGGCATCTACCCATACTGGGTAGGCATCTATCCAATCAGTATAGGCATCTACCCATGCAGGGTAGGCATCTATCCAAACAGGATAGGAGGTGCTCTGGCCAGAGACTTAGACTCATCGGGACCATTCGGGTCCTGAGCCACTCACTAAGTACTACACTCTTCTAACAGAAGTGCACCAAGGCCAGCGTCCTTAGGAGTAATTAAATAACATAATACAAGCTTGAATTCCGCCTCAGAATTTGGCTTAAAGCCTCGGGAAGTCAAGCAAATCCATACAGGATTCCTTCCGAGTATGCATTGAATTACTTTTTCCCATTTTAATTATCTTATCTTTCAAATTAGGATTCTTACTCAATCTTTCTTTTACCAAGCCTAGACCCCACCCACGAACGCCTGAGTATGAGGGACAACTCCATCCCAAGATTGGCTACATACCCGCTTTGGCACGGGATCAAGGCGTAAAGTATGTAGTTCTATTTTCTACTCTATGGTTTGATGTAAACTAATTAGTGGGTACGCAACCCTTTCTAGGGTCAATTTCCCAGAGATTTTCTCTGTGATTGCTACCCATGGTGGTAGTGCTTAAGCAAAGGCTCAAGATGGCCTATTGCTTGTGGCCTAAAACACTAGATCCTAAATTCTTATCATAAGCATCACCCATGACCAATTGTCAATTGACAATAATTTTTGAGATTAAATCAATTTCATAAAAGCATTTCACTTAGCATCCCTATAGGGGTTTACTATAGTTTAACTTAGTGGATGAAAGATCATCTTAGAGTTATCTTATTAATTATCGATCCAAGGGGGATTACCCGCCCCTTGGATTTTAACTTCCAAGTGTCCCTTATTACTCCCTGGTGATTTATAGGGATGATGCCACAGACGTCATTGATGTAGCTTTATTAAGCATTAAGTGTAGTAGTTCAACACGACAACACTACCCATAAGCGTGACCCAGAGGCACTGTATATACCGAATACTACTTGGTTTTGGTTTTCCAACTTCCTTTATTTAAATTTTTCTAACTTATGATAAACATCATGTTTGGAAAATAATTATGAATTGAATGTGTATATTTAGACATTGCAAAGCTCAATTAATTGAAATAACTACTTGATGAATGACATGGGATAAAAACCATAACTAGAATTATTTATCATTCAAAACTTGAATATAACTTGCATAATAATGACAGCTAGGTAACTTGCATACTAACAATTAAACGTATAATTTGCATGAAGATGGGAACACCAATAATTGAAATCAATGTAAATACATTTGTATGAAGCGAAGGTAGGGTAAGTTACATGTGAGAATATCACTTATAAAACCACTAATCCCAACATACAATTTAGCTTCAAGTCATTTAATTGCTAAGTGGGTCTTAAGAGGATCTAAATATCATTTAATATAAATTTGTTAAAACTAGTTATAAATCTAAAAATTACCTAAATTTATTAACTAAAATTTATATATATACATAAAAGAAGGAATTTAAATAAACTAAAATTTTAAACATATATGAAAAAAAAAAGAATTTTTTTTTTCTTTTAAAATTAACATTGCCCTTCGAATTATGTTTGATCAGCATTAATAAGGGTTAATGGGAGTGGGACCCCACAAGTCCCCTCCACTGCCACAGCAGTGATCGCAGGCTAGTGGGGGGTACCGTTACGGTACCACTCCCTATGGAGTATTAACTCCATCCTCCACCTGCGAGCCGATATGCACAAGCATTATATCGTGCAATATAATTATTAATTACTTCACATAAACTATTAATACCTTATATATATATTTATATTTCTATAGTTCATTCCAGAATAATAAATTGTATAAAAGGAGAATACATAAACAGGTATGTAAACTTAAGAAAATATCAATGTAAGAGAGAATATCATATTAATCCTAGGGACAAAATATAACAGAGAAATATAAATAACCAGAGAAGTAATTTGCTCCAGCGATGCACAAATTATCGAGAAGTAGGTAGGTGTTTAAACTGAGAAATACAAGCTAACACAGAGGAATTATATTCTATTTCTCAACCAATGTCCAGAGAGGGGGATAGAGAGTTATTTACAGGAAGATTATTTATTTTCAGATTTCATAGGGAGAGAGTTTGTGCAACTGATATTCACAGAGAAATTTTTATTCAACTCATTTAACTAATATTCACATAGAAATTTTATTCAACTCATTTAACTAATATTCATAGAGAAATTTATTTAACTTAAAATCAGAGAGAGATTTAAAATAATCATAGAGAGATTTTAAAAATAATCACAGAGAGATTAAAGAATGAGATTCAGATTTCCATTCGAAGGACTAGAGAAATGAATCAGAGGGAGGAATAAAGATTCAAATCACACAGGAAGAATTTTGATTTCAGAAAAAGAGATTTTAAACAAATAAAGGAATATGATTTTCTTTTGCTAAAATTTTTGGAAGAAAAACAAAAGCAAGATCATGTGCATATTTTCTTGAGGGAAATAAAATAATTTAAATAACTATATTTTACATGCACTATATGAAAGCATCATCATTACTATTTATCCTCAAATAAAAGATTTAAAATCAAATAGAAGAATTTATTTATATAAAGGAAGATCTATAACTATTGATAATATGAATTCCTCATAAGTAAATGTGAAATAATAGGGAGAGAACCTGGTTTATCGAGCTTGATGTTGAATCCACTAGTTATCCTTTTGATCCTTCCTTGCAACTTGAGAGAAATCCTTCAACAACAACTTAAAATTCCTGCAACAAAAAATGAACTACCAAAGAAAAGATCTACTTCTAAAACTTGGGAAATTTCCTTCAAAAATATAATCAACTCCCTTCTTTGAAACTTGCATATAATTTTATAAGAAAATTCCCTCCATTCCACTATCTAGAAAATTTAATTAAAAAGGAGATTCTTTCCCAATGTTGGACTTCATGCAAATTGATTAGACTTAGTGGAGGAGTTACATGCAGGATGGTGGAGAATCCTCTAGAAGCTTCTTATTCTTCCTACAACATGTGCCATAATTGGATGTGGAAAATAAATTAAAAAAAAATAATGTATATTTTCCATGTGTGTGTGTGTGTGTGTATTATTATTTTATTCTTTATAATATTCATTCAATCATTTAAATAGCTTATCCAAAAATATAATAGAATTGTATTTTAAATCCAAAAGTGATAAGGGAGGGTTGTGACATTCTTCCCCCCTTAATTTGTGCATCGTCCCGATGCACTTATTGAACACATCCAAAAGAGTCTATAGTTCATGATTAAAACAAAAAAGGAAACAACTGCTGCATTTCCTTAGTATCTTCCCATGTGGCATTCTTTTCATCATACTGGTCCCATTGTACTTTGCACTGATCAACCTCTCTGTTGCGCAACTGGCACTGGTGCCTCTCCAAGATTTTGAATGGCTCTATCATTATTCCTCCCATTTCCTGGACCTGTAAAGCATCCCAATTCAAAATGTGTTTCTCATCAGGTACATACTTTTTAAGAAGAGATACATGGAAGACATCATGGATTTGGCTCAACTGGGGAGGTAAGGCCAACCAGTATGCAACTGGATTAATCCTTCCTAATATTTCAAAGGGTCCAATGTAACGAGGTGCAAGCTTAGTCTTTTTCCCAAATCTTATGGAACTCTTGTGTGGCCTAACCTTTAGGAAGACTTTCTCTCCCACCTCAAACTCCCTTGGTGTCCTATTTTTATCTGCATAACCTTTCTACCTATCTGAGGCTTCCTTCAATCTTTGCCTAGTTTCCTTAGTTTTCCTCTCCATCTCTTTCAACATATATGGTCCAACAATCACTCTATCTTCAAGACTATCCCAACTCAAAGGTATTCAACATGGTCTACCATACAAAGCTTTGAAAGGTGCCATTCCCAAAGATGTTTGATATGTATTATTATAAGCAAACTCTACTAGAGGTAGGTACTCTTCCATTTCTTTTGTTGGTCCATGCAATACATGTGAAGTAGGTCTTCCATAATCTGATTTGTCCTTTCTATCTGACTATTGGTTTCAGGATGGTATGCAATGCTAAAATTTAGTTGAGTTCCTAGAGCTGATTGAAGAGTGGTCCAAAACCTTGAAGTGGATCTAGCATCTCTATCTGATATGATTTTCTCTGGTATTCCATGCAACCTAAATATTTCCTTAACAAAGCACCTGGCCAAGGTAGGTGCATCATCCGTCAGATTCCCTGGTATAAAGTGTGCCACCCTAGTGAGTTTGTCAATTACCACCATTATTGCATCATGCCTAGAAGGTGACATGGGTAACCCTTGCACAAAATCCATGCTAATAACTTGCCACTTGTGTTGAGGTACATCGTGCAATTGTAACAATCTAGCTGGATGTCTATGTTCTACCTTTACTCTTTGACACTCCAAACATTTAGCCACATACTTGACAATGTCATTCTTCATCCCTTGCCAAAAGTATAACTTCTTTAAATCTGCATAAAGCTTGTTAACTCCTGGGTGCCCTGAATAAGGGGCATTGTGAGCCTCCGACAAGACTACTTCCCTTAAGTTTCCTTAATTAGGAATATAGATTCTATTATTGAATCTGATCAACCCATCTTTGTCTAATGTATACCCTCCAATCTTAGGATTGGTTGGATCATGATCTAATGTCAATTTGACTTGCTCATACCATGGGTCGTGACCTTGCTCATCGACCACTTGCCTTTTGAAAGAAGTTTTGAATGTTGCTATAGTCATCAAGTGTCTCCTCCTACTCAAAGCATCTGCCACCCTATTTTCCTTTCCCTTAATATATTCAATTTCAAAATCATATTCACTTAGAAACTCTAACCACCTTCTTTGTCTAGCATTTAAGTGGGGTTGGGTAAAGATGTACTTTAGTCCTTGGTTATCTGGCTTTAACTCAAAGGGCTTCCCTAGTAAGAAGTGTCTCCATTTCTATAGGGCATGCACAATCACTGCTAGCTCTAAGTCATGGGGTGCATAATTGACTTCATGAGTCTTTATCTTTCTGGATTCGTAAGCTACTACCCCTTCACCTTGGACAAGTACTCCTCCTAAACATTCTATAGAAGCATCAGTTACGACTGTGAAGTGTCCATTCAGATCTGGTACTTTTAGAATGGGTGCTAAAGTTAGTTTCCCTTTCAAAATTTGGAATGCCTTATCACTTTGTTCTATCCACACAAACCTTTTACCCTTCCTTTGTAATGAGGTGATGGGGTTTTCTATCTTAGAGAATCCTTCCACAAACCTCCTATAGTAACTTGCTAGCCCCATAAAGCTTCTTACCTATGAAATGTTTTTAGGGATCAGCCATTCTACTATTGCCTTTATTTTATCTGGATCAACTGCTATTCCTTCCTTTGATATTATATGCCCAAGGTAGTGAATCTTCTCCTCGAAGAAGGCACATTTTGACATTTCCCATATAAATTATGTTCTCTCAACCTTTGCAAAACAATTTGTAGGTGTACTAAATGTTCCTCCTCATTCTTAGAGTAAATCAATATGTCATCCAAAAATACCAAAACAAATTTATCCAAGTAGTCATGGAGTACACTATTCATTAGGTTCATAAATGTAGCGGGGGCATTGGTTACACCAAAAGGAACTACTGTGAACTCATAATGCCCATATCTAGTCCTGAAAGCTATCTTCAGAATGTCTTCCTCCTTAATTCTAAGTTGATGGTACCCTGACCAGAGGTCTATCTTTGAGAAAACTACTGCTCCTTTCATTTGGTGAAAAAGATCCTCTATGCGAGGTAAGGGATACCTATTCTTTATGGTGACCTTGTTCAACATCCTATAGTCGATGCATAGTCTTAAGGTTCCATCCTTCTTCTTAACAAATAAGACTGGCGCTCCCCATGGTGATACACTTGGCCTTATTAATCCCTTAGCTAAGAGTTCCTCTAATTGCATTTTGAGCTCTTGTAATTCAGTCTTGTTCATTTGGTAAGGTGCCCTTGATACTAGTTCAGTTCCTGGTAGCACTTTGATAGAAAAGTCAAACTTCCTCTTAGGGGGTAAGCTGGGTAATTCTTCTGGAAAAACATCCTTGAATTCTTTTAAGAATGGGGTATTTTCAAAGGTTGGTGTATTTTCCTCTTTTCCTTCATCAATTTCAACCATATAGATTTGGCCTCCTCTTCTTCTTTCCTTCTTTAATTGCATGGCTGATATGGTTTCTATATTAATGGGTTTAAACTTTCCTTGGATTTTGACCTTTTTCCCCCCATCATCCAAACATTCAACAATTTTGTTATAGAAATCTACATTACCTTGATGGTCTGTTAACCAACTCATTCCAATAATTACATCATATAATCGTAGGGGTGCCACATAGAGATCTACCCTTGTTTCAAACTCAGGAAATTGTACCCTTGCCCTCGGCAAACACTTAGTTACTTCCCTAGTTGCCTTATCCCCATATTGAACCATCCATGATGACTCCATTTGATTGACTTTTAATGCATATTTTCTTACTATTTCAGGTGAGATGAAACATTTAGATGATCTAGTGTCAATTAGAATTGAAATTGGTTGTTCAAATAGTGTACCTGTAGTTTCCACGGGAACATTCTGGTATCTTCCTCTTTGGTTCCTAACTACTTCATGAATCCTTTGTTGGGGCCCTTGTTGGGGTTGATTGGCCCTAATCTATCCTTGCATCCTGGGACACTCTCTAGAAAAATGGTTTCCCCCACACATGAAGCATCCACCTGGAGGACCCCTCCTACCTTGATTCCTAGGGGGATCATTCCTTGTTTCGTTGGCCCTGGGTGGATAAGTTATCATGTTCTACTGGTGATTCCTGTTATAGTTTCCTTTGTTATTATTGCCCCTATTAGCATTACTATTTCCATCCCTCCAATATTGATTAGGAGGTGGCCTTCTTTCGAAAGAATGATTCCTTTGGCCTTTGTTGAAATTAGTGTTCCCATTGAATTCCTGCTTCCTTTTAAATGAGTGGTTCCCATTATAGTTCCACCCTGCTAGTGTTTGAATCTTCCTTTCTTGCCTTAGGGACTTTTCAAGTACTTTGTTCATGTTTTTGGGTCCATGCATGTCAACCTCTGCCCCTATGTTGGTATTTAGCCCCAAAATGAACTTCCTTGCTTGGCCTTCTTCATCTTTTTGGTACATAGGTACATATTTAAGCAACTTGGTGAACTTATCCCAATATTGTTGAACAGATAGGGTCCCTTGATGTAGATTATGGAATTCTATCACCTTCTCATCAAAGAACAATTGAGGGAGCCACCTATCTCGAAAGTGGGGAATAAATTGATCCCATGTGACCGTATCCCTACTATACCCATTTTGTTCCTTGGTGTTGGTCCACCAACTAGCTGCCTCCCCTGTGAGTTGATAGGAACCCCATAAAGCCTTGGTTGTTTCACTAAAATCTCTTAGTTCAAAATACTTTTCCATTTCATGTAACCAATTCTTAGCTCCTTCACCAATTTGCCTCCCATCGAACTTAGGAGGGGTGATTTTCTTTAAGTCTTTGGAGAGTTCCACTATGTTATTTTTTTTTCTATTACCCATTATATTCCCTTGATTGCTACCAGGGTTTCCATTTTTGGTACCACTCCTATTTTCAAAGTCATTCTGCCTTTCCCTAAGGTCCTGCATTGATTGTTCCAAGAAGTTGATTTTATCTCTTTGTTCGGTTAGAAGGTCAATTATAGCTTTGACCCCATCTTCGTTATTTCTTGGGTTGTGTTGATCTTCTTCATGGTCTTCCTCATGGTTTTCATCATGGTTTTCCTCATGGTTTTCTTCCCTTTGACTCCTAGTACATCTTCCATTACCCCTTCCTCTTCCTCTTTCTCTTCCTTTAGCCATTCTAAGTTTTTACTTGAAAGTTAAATTATGTAGTTAGTTCTTGATTTAGGATTTTTAAAATTTAATTTCTACCATTGCAAAACATTCCCTTAGTTGTATAAATTGAAGTGAGCACAAGGCCTAGATTTGAACCTTTTCTCTGATACCACATGTAGTAACCCACCATAATTAAATCAACAAAATTGACCATTCTTTTTTTTTTTGTTTAATTTAATCATTGTGTTTGATTCAATCGCATACTCTGGGCATCCATCCATTTGGATTAGGTATTCATCCATCCGGGATGAGCATCTAACCATACGGGTTAGGCATTTGTCCATACGGGACATAAGATTTCATCTATCCAATACGGGATAGGCATCTACCCATACGGGGTAGGCATCTATCCAATCGGGATAGGCATCTACCCATGCCAGGTAGGCATCTATCCAAATGAGATAAGAGGTGCTTTGGCCAGAGACTTAAACTCATTGGGACCATTCGGATCCTAAGCCACTCACTAAGTACTACACTCTTCTAACAGAATTGCACTGATGTTGTTGTCCTTAGGAGTAATTAAATAACATAATACAAGCTTGAATTTTGCCTCAGAATTTGGCTTAAAGCCTCAGGAAGTCAAGCGAATCCATATGGGATTCCTTCCGAGTATGCATTGAATTACTTTTTCCCATTTTAATTATCTTATCTTTCAAATTAGGATTCTTACTCAATATTTCTTTTACCAAGCCTAGACCCCACCCACAAACGCCTGAGTTCGAGGGACAACTCCGTCCCAAAATTGCCTACATACCCGCTTCAGCACGGGATCAAGGCATAAAGTATGTAGTTCTATTTTCTACTCTATGGTTTGATGTAAACTGATTAGTGGGTACGCAACCCTTTCTAAGGTGAATGTCTAAGACAGTTTCTCTACGGTTGTTACCCACGGTGGTAGCGCTTAAGCAAAGGCTCAAGATGGCCTATTGCTTGTTGCCTAAAACACTAGATCCTAAATTCTTATCATAAGCATCACCCATGACCAATTGTCAATTGACAATAATTTTTGAGATTAAATCAATTTCATAAAAGCATTTCACTCACCATCCCTATAGGGGTTTACTATAGTTTAACTCAACGGATGAAAGATCATTTTAGAGTTATCTTATTAATTATTGATCCAAGGGGGATTACCCGCCCCTTGGATTTTAACTTCCAAGTGTCCCTTATTACTCCCCGACGATTTATAGGGATGATGCCATAGATGTCATTGATGTAGCTTTATTAGGCATTAAGTGCAGTAGTTCAACATGACAACATTACCCGTAAGCATGACCCAGAGGCACTGTATATACCGAACACTACTTGGTTTTGGTTTTCCAACTTCCTTTGTTTAAATTTTTCTAACTTATGATAAACATCATGTTTGGAAAATAATTATGAATTGAACATGTATATTTAGACATTGCAAAGCTCAATTAATCGAAATAACTACTTGATGAATGACATGGGATAAAAACCATAACTAGAATTATTTATCATTCAGAACTTGAATATAACTTGAATAATAATGACAACTAGGTAACTTGCACAGTAACAATTAAACGTATAATTTGCGTGAAGATGGGAACACCAATAATTCAAATCAATGTAAAGACATTTGCATAAAGTGAAGGTAGGGTAAGTTACATGCGAGAATATCACTTATAAAACCACTAATCCCAACATAGAATTTAGCTTCAAGTCATTTAATTGCTAAGTGGATCTTAAGAGGATCTAAGTATCATTTAATATAAATTTGTTAAAACTAGTTATAAATCTAAAAATTACCTAAATTTATTAACTAAAATTTATATATATACATAAAAGAAGGAATTTAAATAAACTAAAATTTTAAACATATATGAAAAAAAAAAGAATTTAAAAAAAATAAAATTAACATTGCCCTTCGAATTATGTTTGATCGGCATTAATAAGGGTTAATGGGAGTGGGACCCCATGGGTCCCCTCCACTAGCCTGTGGCCACTGCCACAGTAGTGACCGCAGGCTAGTGGGGGGTATCGTTATGGTACCACTCCCTGTGGAGTATTAACTCCATCCTCCACCTGCGAGCTAGTATGCACAGGCTTTATATCGTGCAATATAATTATTAATTACTTCACATAAACTATTAATACCTTATATATATATATATATATATATATATATATATATATATATGTATGTATGTATGTATGTATGTATGTATGTATGTATGTATGTATGTATATTTTTTCTATAGTTCATTCCAGAATAATAAATTGTATAAAAGGAGAATACATAAACAAGTATGTAAACTTAAGAAAATATCAATGTAAGAGAGAATATCATATTAATCCCAAGGACGAAATATAATAGAGAAATAAAAATAACCAGAGAAGTAATTTGCTCCAGCGATGCACATATTATCAAGAAGTAGGTAGGTGTTTAAACTGAGAAATACAAGCTAACATAGAGGAATTATATTCTATTTCTCAACCAATATCCAGAGAAGGGGATAGAGAGTTATTTACAGGAAGATTATTTATTTTCAGATTTCATAGGGAGAGAGTTTGTGTGACTAATATTCACAGAGATTTAGCTAATATTCACAGAGAAATTTTTATTCAACTCATTTAACTAATATTCACATAGAAATTTTATTCAACTCATTTAATTAATATTCACAGAGAAATTTATTTAACTAAAAATCACAGAGAGATTTAAAATAATCACAGAGAGATTTTAAAAATAATCGCAAAGAGATTAAAGAATGAGATTCAGATTTCCATTCAAAGGACCAGAGAAATGAATCAGAGGGAGGAATAAAGATTCAAATCACACAGGAAGAATTTTGATTTCAGAAAAAGAGATTTTAAACAAATAAAGGAATATGATTTTCTTTTGCTAAAATTTTTGGAAGAAAAACAAAAGCAAGATCATGTGCATATTTTCTTGAGGGAAATAAAATAATTTAAATAACTATATTTTACATGCACTATCTGAAAGCATCATCATTACTATTTATCCTCAAATAAAAGATTTAAAATCAGATAGAAGAATTTCTTTATATAAAGGAAGATCTATAACTATTGATAATACGAATTCCTCATAAGTAAATGTGAAATAACAGGGAGAGAACTTGGTTTATCGAGCTTGATGTTGAATCCACTGGTTATCCATTTGATCCTTCCTTGCAACTTGAGAGAAATCCTTCAACAACAACTTAAAATTCCTGCAACGAAAAATGAACTACCAAAGAAAAGATCTACTTCTAAGACTTGGGAAATTTCCTTCAAAAATATAATCAACTCCCTTCTTTGAAGCTTGCATATAATTTTATAAGAAAATTCCCTCCATTCCACTATTTAGAAAATTTAATTAAAAAGGAGATTCTTTCCTAATTTTGGACTTCATGCAAATTGATTAGACTTAGTGGAGGAGTTACATGCAAGATGGTGGAGAATCCTCTAGAAGCTTCTTATTCTTCCTACAACATGTGGCATAATTGGATGTGGAAAATAAATAAATAAAAATAATGTATATTTTCCATGTGTGTGTGTGTGTGTATTATTATTTTATTCTTTTATAATATTCATTCAATCATTTAAATAACTTATCCAAAAATATAATAGAATTGTATTTTAAATCTAAAAGTGATAAGGGAGGGTTGTGACATGATCTAAACCTATGATAGACTAAAGGAGATTAGCTTACCATCTTCACGACCTTCTCATGCTTGTCTTAAAACATCCTCCATAGAACTAAGTCATGAGGCACATATCAATTTATCATCTTATTAATTAATCTAACTACCCAGTCCATCAATTATTATGTTATCACATTTACATATCATGAAAAACTCCAATGTGCCCTGGTGGTCTAGACTTTATGCATCCTTACAAGGAACCTCATGCAAGCCTATCTCTTGTGACCCCAGTCATCACAAGGAAGCCCACTCCTCCTAACATGGCCCAATAATAAATCACAAGTGACTCTACCAACATAATTAAATGAAAATAATACTCAATGGAGCCAACAACTTACACACATACTCTTACAACATAAACAAGGCTACAACAACATCAATATAGCAAAATGAGCCTCTTCGCTAGCAATAAACAAAGGCATATCAAGCCATGAAATGCTACCATCAAATAAAAGAAAACATCATAGCAAGGCCTACTCACTTACTGGTCCAAAACAACATAGTAATGATCTCAATCATCCATGGCCTATCCACATGGAAAGAGTCTAAATTATACACAATGGTGTAGAGAAGCAAATATACTCAAAACCATCAAAATGCATCAAAACTGATCAATCCCAAACTAGGAAATATTAACAGACCTCAAATAAAACCTCTGGTACAAAATTCAATTTGGAAAAATACCTCAAAAATGACCATAACTGAGAAAATACAAAACACAAAAAGGTTAGCACTTTTGCCCCATAGGACAACGCTTCTGCCAAAAAGAACATCACTTTTGTCAAGAAGAACAACACTTATGTTTCCAGAATCGTGCATATGTATCCTGGGACAGTGCTTATGTCGCGCAGAACAATACAAATGCAACACTGAACAATGCATTTGCACATGAAGACAACACTTTTGCAAAAACAATGCTTTTGCACAAGACTTACGGAAAACTTAGAAAACTTGCGAGTAACATAATAAATCTAGACATAATGAAAGGGCTCAAAAGATATATGAAAAGAGACACCCAGAAACAAGGAATGCTTGTGTATAAACACAATAAAATATCTCAAACTATAGACCAAGATCTAACCAAATATGTTCATGACATAAATCAGACAAAACTTCTACAAAATTGACAGAGAATCAATTGAAGACAGTCCCAAACAATCACAACCGAAGACTCACGAAGGGAAGAACAATCTACTCTCATACAACAAGGATTAACCAAAGAACTTCACAACAATTTCTTACAGAGCCGAAAAATGCCATACATAGGAAAACAAAATATATATCTCCCAGCAACTATATAAAAACTCTCATAACATAAAGTTTCCCTCCCAAATATTAACCTTCAACAATAATAAAACTATAGAGTAAGGTAATATTTCAACCCAAACCCAAAACAATGCATACATAGAGAAGCCATTGAAAACAAAATGCAAAGTGAAGAGATCCAACTAACAACTTGAAGTAATGGATTGAAGCTGAAGAAGAGCTCCCACAAGCCAAACTAAATCCAATCTAAGCTCCAGCCAAAACCAAGAAGAAAGCTTGCTCGAAAATTTTTCCAAAGAAGATCCAACCAACCCCAAAAACATCATGGGAAAGAAAATAAAAAGCAACAATAATCCAAAACCCTAGCCTCAATTTCAGCCAATCAAAATATTTTATTTTGGAGTATATTTTACCAACCCACCATATAATATAATTTATTCACCCATTTTGAATTTAACCAAAGAGAGTGAAGGGTAGGTAAAGTAAATATAAAATATACTTATCCAGTTAAGCGGGAATGTTTTATTTCTTTATTTAATTTAACGTGTTCATACACCCCACTTAGGAATAAGTCAAACTATTAAATAAATATAAGCTATAAATAAATAATCCAAATGGGGATTAAAATCAAATAAACCAAAAGCTAATAAAATAAATTAAAGAGCCAAATAAATGTAAGATATCAAATAAATATCAAACCATAGAAAGTCAAATAAATAGTTAAATAATCAAATACCATTAAAGATTAAATCACAAATATTAAATAAATATGGAACAACAATTAAGCTTATCAATTATTAAATAATCGTAAAATCAATAAACGTTAATTATCAAATAAATATAATTTTTAAATAATTAAATATTCAAAACCTATAAATTAAATGTATTAAAATAAACATTACCAAATATAAAACTACACATCAAGAGCCACATAATTACTCTAACATAATCAAGTAAATCAATTGACATAAATTGGACTCACAATACCAAAAGACCAAGCTTACTAACTGACATGGCGAATTATGCCAAGACACTGACTACTCACGGTGAGCAACTTAGACCTAGAGTATGTGAAGGGAACATGCCATCTCCAAACCACATAAGCCATTGGAACTAAAGACACACTCAGACCTATAAAGCCAGGTGGAGTCGATGTTTGGTACCTGCAAAATCCTGTAACCACAAAATGACAATACCACATATACATATACACATATAGAACAAGCAAGTGATAGAGAATCACGACGACACATCCCACTCACGATGAGTGATGTGGAATCATCTCTATCATGAAGATAGTCAAACAATAGTGAAACACATCTCACAAACATCTCATCATATGTAATCATAAATTAGGGTTAGCGTAATCATAATCATCATCAAAACCATGAAAAATCTAATCTATCAATAATCCATCACATAGTGAGCATATAAAATCCATCGAGTACATATATCATCAAATTACATGATCAATCATGATAGTACCAACATCCATATAGATAATCAAAATAGCATATGTCTAATAGAATCTAACATCAATCATAAGTCACTGAAGCACATGATTAATCATCATCCAAATCATCAAAATATAGTCTAGATAAGTCTATCAAGCATAATATGAAAGTCAACTCTAGTAAAAATAAGTCAAATCAAGGGTGAGCACTACAATCACCTTCTTTAATAAACTGATCACACAAAACATTGTTTCTCATTAGGATCTATCATCCTCTATCATGAAACTACAATGTTTGGTTAGGATAACCTTGTCCCACATCATAGGATATATCTTTCCTATTGGACTTGGTTTTATCAAAATCGTCATCATTTCCCTCCAGAACTGAAGATTGAAAAACTTGCAAACTTTTTAACACTTGAATTATCTTTTCATGTCATATCACTCTATCACATTTAAATTGACATTTGATCACTTATCAAAACACCTTTTAGACAATCGGATCCCTGAAACAAAAACTGAAACATTTGAAATAGTTGAAGATCATAGCAACATGGCATACCAAAGCAAAATACAAGAAGAAGACATAACAAGTCAACATATCAGAGAAATCAAACAAGTCCAAAATCAAAAGCCAACTATGTCAAAACTTCACAAGGATTCAAATACATCTCCAAAGAAAGGCGGCTCTTTTATGCAACTCTTAAAGAGATCCGTAAAGGATTTTGCAGAGGAAGATCAAAATCATGCACCTATGTCTAACAATGGCTCACCCCCCAATAAGAAAATTGATTCTCTAAAGGCATCTATTCCTACACCTCTTGAAAACTTGCAAGAATCTTCCATAGCATTCTCACCAAACAATACACCCAGAGATGAAGTTCCCCAAGGGATATGCATAATGGCCATCAAACCTATTTTAGAGGATCATATTCAATGCTTGTCTCCTTCATATCCAAGCATTGATTCCTTGCAACATCCCCATAATGCTTCCTTGTAAATTGAAGTCCTCATTCATAGAACACTCATTAAATGTGTCCTAAGAGATGGGGGAGCTGGCTTAAATGTTTTCTCATTGAGTCTTGTTCATGCTCTAGGTTATTCAGAAGATGCAGTTGACCCCTAGAAAAAGATCACATTCAAAGCATATGATGAAAAAGAGCATTCCTCTAAAGGAGTTATGGTATTAACCATCAAAGTGGGACCTTTGCAGAAAGACATAGCATGCCAAGTTCTAGACTTGGGCTTACCATACAACATACTCTTAGGAAGACCATGGATACATGACATACATGCTATTCCCTCAACATGTCATCAATGTCTAAAATTTCCATATAATGGGGAGGAAATCATGATCTCAACAGATTCAAATCCATTCTAGTGTTGTAGTAATCTAAAACCAGCTCAAGAGGTCATTGTTCCACATAACAAGAGGCAAAATTTTCAAGCACACAATAAAAGGAACAATCATTTGCATCAATTGTTTCAAGCATGGAAAAACAAATGCAGCTAAGAGATTGAGGGAATGGAGAATATTTTCTATCATGGACAAACAAACAAGAGCAACTTGAAATTGAAAGGGAAGAAGAAGATGTAGGAGTCAATGTAGTTCACATGTATGTAGAACAAATGTTAGGATCTAGCCCACTTGAAGTAGAATCATATTCGGCTGACTTGGACTTAATTGAGGACAATCAAGAGCTACTTGCGCAAGGTCATTCTGATGAGAGTATTGTTCTAGACATTGAAATATATATTGAAATCTCTGACATTTCTATCATGACCCCTAATATCATTGAAACAATTCAACCTAAAAATCCTTTACCTCTAATCCATCCTGAACCTATGGACTGGAAAAATGAAAGACATACTACCATTGATACCTTACCTAATGACCATGCCATATCCTTATATCTTCATGCAATCGAACCCACAACTAATTTCACCAGGAATCTTAATAATGTATCTTTGAATCAAGTGGGTGCCGAATCTCCTAGTCGCAAAAGTAAAAATAAAGAAAACAATATCAGGTCTAATGCTAAAAACCATTTATTGGCAACATTAGACCAACAAAAAGTAAAGCAAAGGACACATCTAATGGTGAAAACCTCCTCGAGGCATCGAAAGATGGGAGATTTGACACCTTAGCTGAATTTTATCAAGAGAGGTCATCTAACCTAATATAACCGATAGAGGCAGTTAACATTGGCACAAGTGATCTATATCCAACAACTTCTCTATCAGAACTAGCAAGGCAAAAATATTTGGAAACCTTCAAAAGGAGGCAAATCAAAAGATGGTCATATGCAGACATTCCAGGGTTGGATCTAGATCTTATAATACATCACCTGAATATCAGTCCAAGAGCAAGCATCAATAATAAAACACAACATGGATCAGGAGCAAGCATACTATTCATCACACCACAAGGTCATACAATTCTGAAAGCATACAAATTAAGCTTCCCATGCACCAACAATATAGCAGAATATGAAGCTTTGGTCATAGGAATCAAAATGGCCATAGAGTGGAACATTACACAGCTACAGGTCTTTGGAGGCTCTCAGCTCGTCATCAATCAAATCAATAATGATTATCAAAAAAAAGATGAAAAGCTAATGCCTTATAAGAAGATGGTTGATGATGTCAAGAAATATTTTGTCAAAATAAATTTTCAGCAAATTCCAAGGAATGACAACAAAGTAGCAGATTGCATGGCAACACTTGCTTCTCTATTGCAGACACAGGAAAATCAAGAGCATTATGAATTCCTGGTGGAAGAGTTGTTTTACCCTGCTCATAATTGTCCTAATTCCCAAACTATCTATCACCTTGTTGGGCATGATTCCTCCCGCTATGGCCAAACTTATACATACCTAAAATATAATACCCTCCCTCCCGATTTGTCAAAAAATCAAAAGAGAAACTTTATTCACCAATCCTCCCATTATACTCTTGTCATAGATACCCTATTTAAATGAGGTCTAGATGATACTCTTTAAAGATGTCTTGAACAAGAAGAATTTGATAAGGCCTTAAATGAAGTCCATAACAACATTTGTGGCACTCATTCAAGTGGTCTTACCCTTTCGAAAAAACTCATACACTTGGGCTATTATTGGCCAACTATGAAATGAGATTCTTTTTAGATAGCCAAAACATGCAAACAATATCAGAACCATGGGAATTTGATTCATGCACTAGCACAAGAACTTCATGCTTTGGCAACATCTTGGCCTTTCTGCCAATGGGGTCTTGATCTAGTAGAAAAGATAAATCCTTCTTCATCTAATGGTCACAAATTCATCCTTGTAGCTACAAAATATTTCATAAAATGGATTGAGGTAGTACCTCTCACACATATTACAGGAAAACAAATTGCTGAATTTATCTTGAACTACATCATCTGTCTCTATGGAATACCCATGACCATTATCACTGATAATGGGCGACCATTCAAGAATTGGGATGTATAAGAGTTATGTGAGAAATTCAAGATCCAACACAAATTTTCCACACCCTACTATCCACAAGGGAATGGGCAAGTAGAAGCATCAAACCGAACTTTTTTGAAAATCCTCAAAAAGATAGTGAATGATGCTGGTAGAGATTGGCATATTCAATTGAACCCTTCTCTATGGGCCTACCATACTAGTATCCACACACCAACAGGTGCCACACCTTTCTCTCTTATTTATGGATCAAAAGAAATACTGGCAATAGAAGTAGAGATACCTTCTCTACAAGTATCATTAAAAGGTCTTATCCTAGATGAAGAACAATGAGTATCTAGATTGCAGGAGTTAGAATTGATCCATTAATGAAGAAAAAATTCCTTTGATCATTTAAAGGTATATCAGCAAAGAATGTATTGAATTTATAATCACAAGGTCAAACCACGAGGCTTTCAAATTGGGGAACTAGTACTAAAGGAAAATCCACGAAACCAGTCAGATCGAGAAAAGAAAGGAAAGTTTGAACCAAACTGGCTAGGTCTGTTTGTGGTCACAACAGTATTTGGTTCAGAAGCATATTAGCTATCAACACAGGATGGGGATCAACTCAAGGAACCCATCAATATCATGCATCTGAAGAAGTTTTATGTCTGAAAAAGAAGAAAAATCCAAAAACAGTGAAAAAGGAGAAAAATCCAAAAACAGTGAAAAACCAGAAAATACAAAAAACAATGAAAAAGTAGAAAATACAAAAAACAGTGAAAAACTGAAAAAAATAAAAAAAATCAAATATGAGAAAAAGTGCAATAAAAATAGATGGTGAAAACCTGGCAAACAGGCGCTATCTATCATCTAGCTCTTCCATCTATTGGTTCATTCATCCTTCCACTTGCATTCTTTTCTATCATCATTGTTCATATCCATAATAAAGCCTTTGTACATGCACAGACATCACAGGTGATTTATTGTCAGGGTTTGGATCATTGTATTTATCATAATAAGGTTTGTTTCTAGATTGGGGGAAAAATCTTGAACCTAGTTGGGTGCAAAATTTTCATCATTTTGAGCTTAATCAAATAGGTACAACAACAATTAGGCAACACTTGTCAAGTGAAAAAATGAGACACATCCAACGTTGAACATAAGATCACATTATCAACCATCAACTATCACATATCGGTCTAAATATGACAAACACATATCAATGGATGATATCTCTTGACTCATGATTTTAACACTTTGACTGTTAGGTCCCGGAGACAACTGAGAGGGGGGTGTGAATCAGTTGTCAAATAAATTTAAACCAAAAACAATTTAACCAACTTAATGCTTAATACCGGTAAACTAGTTCAATATGTCGATAGACAGTTTTAGTAGTTAATTGCTATACCCGTAAGGATTAGTGCATGAAACATAAACACAAAGTCATCCACCACACATAAAACCAATATTTGTATGTGGAAACCCTGTAAGGGGAAAAACCATGGTGGGAAACCTTACCCACAATCAGATGATACTACTGCAGATAGTAAGTGTACATAAATGGGGTCTGCACATGCAAAAAGGCCAAGCGCCTAGAGCTCACTGCTCAATCACAAAATGGGAGTCAAACTGACTATAGTTGGATGGTTAAATCCAATAAGAATGTACTACACAAAATAGCATCTTCATATGCTAGATTCAGTACCGGTGTAATGCTGATATGCTTTCACAAAAACCTAGCTTCACCTTCAAATGATGTCTGCGTGTATAGCTTTGCTTAATCTCGCATATACCTTCACACAATACTTCTTCGCATTCCACATTTGATCTTACAAATAAGATCTTACATTTATACCATAACCTAAGACCAATTTTAGTAGGTCGGCTCTACAAGATATTACAATAAAAACATTTTACAAACAATATAATATCTGATGCAATAACTAATTGAACATGTCGGCTTGATGCATTTACAATAATAATTAATCATCTCCATAGCGTGCCATGTTGATCTAGAAAAGATAAACCTGTCGGTGTAACCCTAGACCTATTTGTCAGTAACAATAAATATGCAACTATGAATATACCAATGAACAAAACTCTAGGACAAGATGTCCAAATGATGTCTTCGACATAACCATGTGTCTTCTATATCATTCCAAGTGCTGGTGATCATTATATCTTGCTGGTGTACCAGATACCAGTAATTGTGCAATAGTTACTTGCTTGCTGGTGAATGTTGTTGATTCTCCAAAGTGCTAGAGTTGATAAGTGTTTAGTAGGTGTTGACATCAATAACAAAACCATACCAAAATACCAACAATCTCCCCCTTTGGCATTGATGGCAACACAAGATGGAAAAACCAACAAAGTGCCAAAACAAAAATGCCAAATACCAAAAACCAACAATCTCCAAAAAGATCATAAACAGAAATCAAAATACAAATATAGAGAGTAACAACAATCTCTCCTAAACAACAATCTCTCCCCTTGGGAGCAACATGTGTTTTCCTTGTGTTTTTCAAAGTTTTTCCATACCAATCTCTCCCCAAAAGATAATGTGTTTTTCCATATATATCTCTCTCCCTTTGACATCAAATGCCTAAGTTACAATAAAACCAAGTTCATATACAAAATACCAATCAATTCAATATACCAACTACTCCCCCTGAGAAGTAGCTTCCCATCAAAGATTGGAATAAAAGATTCGTTTGTTAATTCTATCAGTTGATGACAATCATCAACTATCTAAGTCTCTACTAGTGGTGGTATGACTCCAAGCTGATCTCTGAGATATTCAAAAGTCTCCTTATGTAAAGGTTTAGTAGAAATACCTGCAATCTGCTTTTTAGTATTCACATAAACCAGTTTTATCTCCTTTGCTTCAACTTTTTCCCTTAGAAAATTTATCTTGATAGAAACATGTTTGTTAGGCCCAATATGGAAAGCTAATGTACTGAGAGGGGAGGGGTGAATCAGTACTTCAAATCCTTTTATCAACAATATCTTTAATGTTATGCATAAACCAAAAACTGCTATAACATAACATAAAGCTAAAACAAATAAGTAACAATCATACATGATTCACTCCATAACACATATATTTTGGTTACGTAGAAACTCTTGATTAGAGAGAAAAACTACAGTGGGGATGGCACCCACAACTTCACTACTGCAATAATAAAGAGTGCTCGGTTAGAGCTACATATTTAGCTATTTCTGATAGCTTACCCTGTTAGGAGTAACAAGATATGTTAGATCTACCTTGCTAAAGGATTTTACAACACTTTATAGAAATGTTGCACCTGGTTAGAGGCTTCACAATTTATAGACTTGATTAGAGTCTTTTACCTTGTTAAAGGTTTCTCTTACAACTTCAAAATATTACAATAAGATTTTACAAATATCTGCAACTTTACATTTGAAATATTGTAGCATATTCTATGTGCTCAAAATAAGATTACCTTGCCTATAGCATACCTTGGTAACTCATAAAGTAACTCGGTAAACCCTTCTGTTTACTCTGTTCTTTGACTGTTCTCTAAAAACCTTCTCGGTGACCTCTGTGTCTGTGTAACAGTCATAATACTCTATGATTTCTCGTGTATCACATAAGTCTTGCTTCATACACATATGCACACACATTTCTCTCATTCACATATTTTTCTAACCCTAAATTCATGTTGTATAAATAGATTTCTTATGTCGGTGATCTGATTCATTGCTTCAATCTTACAAACATGATTTCTTGAATGAATAACCATGCAAAATATTTCATTGGTTAGATGACCTCAAAATTGTACAAAATCTATATGTGCAATTTCCAATGCGATAACGGTTCTATGTGCCTTGATCTTGTAACACATTTTCATATGTGTGTCCAGGTCCAATGAATCTGGTAACACGTTTCACTCAGTGTATATCAACTCGGTGTATTATCTTTACTACTCGGTAGACATGAAATAACACTCGGTAGATAGCTCGGTGTATACTGGGCTTTGTGACTGTTTTCCTTCTGTTACCGACTAGACTGTTCATACCGACTAAATATTTTGGTAGTATTAACCAACTAGAGTATATAGAATGACTTTGGATATAAAACTAATGGCAATTTGATAAGTAGTAACAATGTTTTCTTTTAGAATGTAATACCCGATTCTTAGATATATCAATTGTTGCAGTGTTATCACAATAGATAGTAATAGGTTCCTTCCATTTTATCTTTATGTCTTTCAACATTTGCTTAAGCCATAGTACCTGTGTACAGTTAGTTACTGCTACAACATATTCTGATTATGTTGTTGATAAAGATGTACAACTTTGTTTCTTACTCAACTAAGAAACTAATCTGTTTCCAAGAAAGAATGCTCCGCCGGTGGTGCTTTTTCTATCATCCACATCTCCTGCCCAATTTGCATCTGTGTATGCACATAATTCAAAGTTTTCATCTCTAGGATACCATAATCCAAGATTTATAGTGCCTTGTAAGTACCAGAAAATCCTTTGTACTGCTGATTCATGATTTTCTCTAGGATTACTTTGAAATCTTGAAACAATACATACTGCATTCATAATATTTGGTCTGGTTTGTGTCAAATAAAGTAAACCTCCTATCATAGATTTGTATCTAGTTGGATTAATAGGTGTAGATTCATCCCTTTGTGATAATTTGTCATTTGTTGTCATAGGTGTGCTTACCGGTTTAGAGTTCTCCATCCCAAATTTCTTTAGTAACTCTTTTAAGTACTTAGATTGACTCAAGAATATACCTTTATCGGTCTGTGAAATCTGCAATCCTAAAAAGAATTTTATTTCTCCAATCATAAACATTTCAAATTCTTGCTGCATTTTAATAGAAAATTCCTTACATAATCCATCTTCTCCTCCAAAGATTATATCATCAACAAATACTTCTATAATCAAGATGTCATCATTAGTTACTTTATAATATAAATTGATGTCTGCATTTCCTTTAGTAAAACCAATCTTTAAAAGATACTTATCCAATCTTGCATACCAAGCTCTTGGAGCTTGTTTTAGTCCATACAGAGCTTTCCTTAACCTACAAACCATATCATTGTCATCTGTCAAAGAAAATCCATCAGGTTGTTCAATGTATACTTCCTCTTCAAGATCTCCATTAAAAAATGCACATTTAATATCCATTTGATAAACTTTGTAGTTCTTGTGTGTTGCAAAAGCCAAAAATAATCTGTTTGCCTTAATTCTAGCTATCAGTGCAAAGGTTTCATTGTAATCAACTCCTTCTTTATGAGAATATCCCTTACACACTAGTCTTGCTTTATTTCTGACAACCTTACCATCTTCATTAAGTTTGTTTATAAATACTCATTTGGTTCCAATTACATTTTTAGCTTTAGGCCGGGGAACTAATGTCCAAGTGTTGTTTTTCTCAATTTGTTCTAATTCTTCTTCCATAGCTTTAATCCAAAATTTATCTTCGCATGCCTCATTAACAGATGATGGTTCAATTTGAGAAATAAGACATACCTCTTCATTTTCCAATCTTCCTCTTGTCATAACTCCTTTAAACTTGTTTCCAATTATCGGATCTTCATAATGATTCAATCTTACATACCGGGGTGTCTTTGTTTGTTGTTGTTCCTCAATTACTATGGAATCCTTAGATGATATCAAGGTAACTGGATCTTCATTCTGTACCAGTGGATTTAGAGTAGGTTCATTTGTCAAAATTTCTGTTGCCGGTTCAGAGTCTATATACCTTGAAGTTCCTCTGAATTGTTCATCAATTTTTACATTTGTACTTTCAACAATTTTCTGCAATCTCTTGCTAAAACATCTATATGCCTTGCTTTTAGATGAATAACCAAAAAATATTCCTTCATCACTTCTAGGATCAAATTTTCCAATATACTCATCTCTTCTGATATAGCATTTACTTCCAAAAATTCTGAAATACTTAAGAGTAGGAGTATACCAAACCATAGTTCATGAGGGGTCTTACTGGTTTCACCTTTGATGTGAACTTTGTTAAATATATAGACCATTGTACTAACTGCTTCTCTCCAATATACATGTGGTAGGTTTGCTTCTGATAACATACTTCTTGCTACATCCAAGATAGTTCTATTTTTCCTTTCAACAACTCCATTTTGTTGTGGTCTTCGAGGTGCTGATAGTTGTCTTTTGATTCCATTCACTTCAGAGAATGTATTAAATTCCTTAGATGTAAATTCACCTCCTTGATCTGATCTTAAACATTTGATTTTCTTACCGGTTTCATTTTCTACCATTGCTTTGAATAGTTTGAACTTTCCAAGTGCTTCTGATTTTTCTCTGAGAAAAGTAACCCAACACATTCTAGAATAGTCATCAATAATTAGCATGAAATATCTATCACCTTTTAAGATTTTAGTTCTAGCTAGACCACATAAATCAGTATGAATCAAATCAAGAGCATTATTGGATTTTTCTAGAATACTTTTGAAACTAGCTTTAACTTGTTTTCCAAATTGACATTCCTTACATACTATATTCTGAGGTTTGATAATTTTAGGTAAATCTCTAACTTCCTTAGTAGTACTGATCTTTACCATGCAATCAAAGTTTACATGACAGAGTCTCTTATGCCATAACCAACTTTCATCTATATGTACAATTAAGCATGTCTTTTCATTATTATTCAAATGAAAGATATTACTTCTAGTCTGATTACCGGTTGCAATTTCTAAACCAGTTCTATTCATGATTTTGCATTTTCCATTTTTGAATTGTAACTGAAATCCTTTCTCAACTAATTGACCAACACTCAAAAGATTATGCTTTAATCCTTCAACATAGTAAACATTGTCAGTGTTATGCTTACCATCAAGAGATATTGTACCCTTACCTTTGATTGAACAAGCTTTGTCATCTCCAAATCTCACTAAGCCTCCATTGTATTCTTGAAAGTTCAATAATTTACCTTTGTCTCCTGTCATATGATGTGAGCATCCTTAATCAATGATCCATTCATCCTTTACTTCAACTTTAGCTGCCAGGGCCTGTACTACCGATTGAGCAATAGGTGCTGGTTGATCTTCTATTATAGCAACAAAAACCCATCCATTGTCTACCAGATCTTCATCAGAATCATCAGTCACACCTTCATCAACAATGTAACAAGATTTGTCTTTATTCTTCTTAAATTTGTATCTCTGATATTTAGGATTAGGATTGTATGTTCTTCTAGCTTCTTCTCTTAGTCTAGCATGTCTATCAGGGCATCTTGAAGCCATATGACCAATCTTATTGCAGTTAAAACATTTAAAGGGTGCTTTACCTTCATACTTACTTCCAACTGGACCTTTAGGTATTTTCCTTGCAAATAGTGCTTCAAGTTCTTCATTTTCTTCATTTTCTTTCCTACTTTCTTCAAGTTCTCTTGCATAAAAGGATTTCCAATCAGATTTGTCAAATGATAGAGCAGATGATGTTGATGCTTTAAAGGCCAAATCTGTCTTTATAGTAGCAATAGGACCAAATTCTTCAATTTCAAAGGCTGAAAGTTTTCCAATCAATGTATCCCTAGTAACTGATGTATTAGGCATTGTTCTTAACTCATTTATAGTAGTGACTTTCATTTTGTATGCCGGTGGCAATCCTCTTAAAACTTTTGAAACAATTTCATCCTCACTTAAGGTTCCTCTACAACATTTAATACCCAAAACAATTTCATTTACTCTTTCCATAAAAGCAGAAATCCTTTCATCTTCTTCCATTTTCAGATGTTCATACCTGACTCGGAAGCTTTCAAGTTTTGCAATTTTGACTGTGGAATATCCTTCATTCAGTGTTTCCAAATGATCCCAAATAGCTTTAGCAGTAGACCTATCTGATAGTCCCATGATTTGTTGATTTGATAATGCGCTCAAAAGTGCTTCTCTTGCTTTGCAATCATTTTCCTCATCTTTTGTCGAGTTGGCTGGACTAGGCTGACCTTGTATAATAGTTGTATAACCATTGTTTGTAACTTCCTAGATGTCTTTTCCAATGCAATTTAGATGTGTCTCCATTCTTATCTTCCATATGCCATAGTTGGTTCCATCAAGTTTAGGACTGTCCTTCTTGAAATAGTTATTAGATATTGGATCTCCTCAAGCTGTTAAACTTCTGCAAAAGAGGACTAATCTTTGATACCAATTGTTAGGTCCCAGAGACAACTGAGGGGGGGGGGGGTTGAATCAGTTGTCAAATAAATTTAAACCAAAAATATTTTAACCAACTTAATGCTTAATATTGGTAAACCAGTTCAATATGCCGGTAGATAGTTTTAATAGTTAATTGCTATATCAGTAAGGATTAGTGCATGAAACATAAATACAAAGTCATCCACAACACATAACACCAATATTTGTATGTGGAAACCCTGTAAGGAGAAAAACCATGGTGGGAAACCTTACCCACAATCAGATGATACTACTGCAAATAGTAAGTGTACATAAATGAGGTCTGCACATGCAGAAAGGCCAAGTGCCTAGAGCTCACTGCTCAATCACAAAATGGGAGTCACACTGACTACAATTGGATGGTTAAATCCAATAAGAATGTACTACACAAAATAGCATCTTCATATGCTGGATTCAGTACCAGTGTAATGCTGATATGCTTTCATAAAAACCTAGCTTCACCTTCAAATGATGTCTGGGTGTATAGCTCTGCTTAATCTCGCATATAGCTTCACACAATCCTTTTTCGCATTCCACATTTGATCTTACAAATAAAATCTTACATTTACACCATAACCTAAGATTAATTTTAGTAGGTTGGCTCTACAAGATATTACAATAAAAACATTTTACAAACAATATAATATCTAATGGAATAACCAATTGAACATGTCGGCTTGATGCATTTACAACAATAATTAATCATCTCCATAGCGTGCCATGTTGATCTAGAAAAGATAAACCTGCCGCTGTAACCCTTGACCTATTTGCTAGTAACAGAAAATATGCAGCTATGAATATACCAATGAACAAAACTCTAGGATAAGATGTCCAAACTATGTCTTCAACATAACCATGTGTCTTCCATATCATTCCAAGTGTCGGTGATCATTATATCTTGCAAGTGTAGCAGATACCAGTAACTATGCAATAGTTACTTGCTTGCCGGTGAATGTTGTTGATTCTCCAAAGTGCCAGAGTTGATAAGTGTTTAGTAGGTGTTGACATCAATGACAAAATCATACCAAAATACCAACATTGACAATAATGGTTCAACTATTTTATCATGATTTCTGAGTGACTCTAGCATGTCTTTGACTAGAGGAACAAGGAAGGAAGATGCTATTTTTCTTGTCTACTATCTGTAAATTAATTGTTAATATGTGAAAAGTTGTCTCAGGACATAATCATCTGAGTATCATAGAAGACATTTTGGACTTGCATATAGAAATGGTTAATAGTGTCTATTTTACACAAGCAACACTTAGGTCATCTTAGTTCAATTATACCTCGATGCTTGTGCTAACTTGCAATATCAAAACCCAGGAAAGTAGTGCTTAAGTCAATATGGTTCAATTATACCATTGATGTTTACACTCACTTCCCACATTTTAAAGGCTCAATGATGAAACAAAGCAATGACCACATGACCGGTCTGATCACCGCATTGCATTTGTATTTAGCTTGCATTTCATTCTTGCATAGGATCACAAAAGTTCATCTTATCCAAGGCCAAATCTATCACAGGAATTATCAATGTATCATCATAGGTGCCTACACAATCAGAATGATGACTCATCTCTCTCCAGATATTGTCAACCTAATGTAAATCTTATGCTACCCCCTCAAATGAACCCACATCAGCATATATGCATCTTCCTGCAACATGATATCAACAAACTGTCAGTTCTTTATCCAATCAATCTTATCAATTCTATCAATCAATCTCATCTAATCTATTCTATCATATCTTATACAGGATGTATCTTTCCTAGAACCAGACATTCTGATCAAGTCTTATACAGGATATATCATTCCTAAAACCAGACACTTTGATCATGTTTGTCTTATATAGGAGGTATCATTCCCAAAACCAAACTAAATCTTGATCTTATCCATCTAATAAATCTTATCAATTCAATCAAGCTTTATCAATCATCACATCAAGAACCACACCATTGTGATCAAAGAACTCGCACTTTCATCAATCGATGTTACATAAGTCAAATTATTTCTAATCGGGAAATCAATTTCACAATGATCCAAACACTCCAAAGGTCATTATCTCAATTGATCTCCCAAGGGGGCATCATCGTACCACAATTTATCAATCAATGTCTGGGGCATCCTATCGAACCAATATCACATCACTATCATCAAAATGAGATTATTCTATGAATCAACGCATCATCACACCTTGCTTCAAAGAGGGGCAAAATGTATACACCTAAAAATAGTTTAAAGATAACTAATTGAATAAGCAATTATTTAATTAATCCCCCTTCCCAATTTGATTGAATTCATAAGCAATTTGATTAATTTCTCTATTCATCTACTAGTAAATAAATATACATAATTTATTTATATAGTTCATTTCATATCCCCCTTTGATTAATTAATTCTAAATTAATTAATTTCCCCCATATAATTCATTTCTTCTAATCCCCTTATTAATTAAAACAAACCAATCTATGAGTTGTTGAAAGTTAATTAGTATTTTCCTATTATTTGAATTTTTAAATTCAATTTACCCACATGCTTCCTAACTTCTAGCCACCTAACCCTGGGTTTAACTAACCCTATCCTATCTTGCACATTCTAACCTCCTTATCCTAACCTCCTATGGTGTGGATATTCTCCCCTTGAGACACATGACACTTTTGCCATATGTCTCCCCCCTTGGACACTTGCCCTCTCATGAGAAAGGCTCCTTGACACTTGTCACCATAGAGATGACAAATGTCCCTTCCTCCAACATCTTCTCCAACTTTCTCAATCTTGGCCCTTGATATCTTCATATCAGATTTGGACCATTGATTAGTGCCACCTCAGCTTTGGCCTTGGAATTCCTATAAATATCCTCCATTTTGGAGCAATAAGGATCCTTTTTATTCATAGTTTTAGCAGCATTACTATAGGAATTTTCATTTCAATTATCTAGCATTTAGCATTTTGGATTAATCATAGCATTGCATTTCATATCATTTGCATAATCAATCATGATCAAGTAGCTACTCAACTCTTGAGTTGCCACTTTGGAGGTCATTGCTCCACTAAGAGCCAATCAATCCAACACCTTCAAGGTCCTCAAGAATAGAGGAAAATGGGACATTCCAAGGAAGGCTTAATGGTTTGCAATCTTTAATTTATTTTTCAATTAAGCTTTCCATTATGTTTTATTGTCTCATTATATGTGTATACCTTTATTATATACCACATTTTTAGCATCACATAATGAAATAGTAAATTGGTATTTGATTAAACAAGGAGACAAAAGACTCCTTAAATAAATAAATTAGATAACAATGTTTCTATAAGAAGTAATCATAAACTAAAGAGCAGAAGTAGAAAGATACTAAACTAATATAAATAGCCTTTAAATATAACATTAATTACTTAAATACCCTCCCTTGATGGTCATTCACTACACCAAGTTGCCCCCTAAATTTTACAATCTTTTCTAGGTTCAGAGACTTGATTAGGATATTTGTAGTCTAGTCCTCAAGAATACAACTCCATCTTCAACAAGCTATCTGATAAAATGACAATGAAGCTCTACATTTTTGGTTTGCCCATGGAAGACTAGACTTTTGGCAAGTTTTAGCACCCCTTGATTGTCACAAAACAAGGGTGAAGGACCTGCTTGAGACATTTTCATGTCAAACAACATCCTTTGTAGCCATACTGCCTCACATGTTGTTTTAACAGTTCCCAAATATTCTACTTCAATCGAGACAAAAACTATTGCTTGCTACTTCTTAATAGTCCATGCGACTTCACTTGTAGCAAGAGTGAAGACATATCCAAAAGTAGACTTCCTATCATCAACAAAATCTGCCCAATCTAAGTCTGTAAAACCAATCAGCTGAGGATCTTTTCTTCTATTGTACAAAATGCCAAAGTCAGGTGTCCCTTTCACATATCTTAGTACACACTTCACTGCAACCCAATGTTCTACCTTCATGAAACATGATATTTAGCTCACGACATAACTTAGATTAGGTCCAGTAGTTGTAAGATAGATGAGGCTGCCAACTAGTTACCTATAAGTTAACTCATTCACCACTGGTGAATCTGATTTGGCTTATAGTTTCAAGCTTTCAGCCCTTTCTCCATAGGTGTAGATGAAGGTTTGTAATTTGTCATCTTGAACTTATCCAACAAACCCCTCGCATACTTTGACTAAAAAATGAATATGCCACCACTTGTCTGCCAGTTAAGAACTTAATCCATGTTAAGGACAAGGTTGTTGGTAGAGTTGGTGAGCTTTGAGGTCTAATTGGTCCTGAGATGGAAACAATGCTCGGTGGTTTGAATGAAGCTCAAAATGCCATGGTTATCGATGAATTGATAGATCTTCAAATGGCAGAGATGCAAGCATAAATTTTTAGTGGTCACATTTTAATTTTGGATAATATCAAGAAAGGTCAGGATAGTGACTTGAGTTTTTACTGAAAAACATTTTTGCAGATGTATTTAAGTTCATGTAAGTTAGAGGAGTTTGTTTGTACACATGCGACCTGTTTATAAGATTTTTGTACAAAATTTTGGTATGTGGAACCCCGTCTTTACCATTGATATGAAAGGGGGAGTGTAGGGCAATGAAAAATGTAATATTCATCTCAAGGAGAGTTTCAATTTTTGTGTTTTTGAGTTTCGTAGTGTATATTCATATTTGGTACTGATTCCAACATAATCATTTTTCAGTAAGTGTTGCCATCAATGCAAAAGGGGGAGATTGTTGTTAAGAGACATTGCATAGGTCATTCAATGTTGTCATTGATGGAAACCCAAGTTAGTGTACCCATCCATATTATTGTATTAGATTATACCAAAAGTTAGATTGGAGATTGGTTCAAGTTCGACAAGCTTAGAACAGAGCATCTGACAAAGTTCAGTATTTTGGCTAGTATTTCTTCTTAGGTTGATATTTTTTGTTGCAAACCTACAGGAAGGTTTATGGATGTTTCGATTACCTTATTCCATAGTTTTAGCCTCCGATAATAATTTATGTGTGAGTTAGAAGCTTCTAAGTATCAGTTTTTGGGTTAATGGCCAACTTGCTTGGATAATCCTTATGTGGATTATGTGGAATGATCTTGGTGATTGTTTTTGCAGTCCAAGTGTTTTGTCTAGCAATTTTAGTAATGTGTAATCAATTGTTTTAGTTTGCATTAGTATTTGGGTTTAGATCTAGTCGACAGTTTGTACACACTTCATACAGTGCAAGTTTTCTTGAGCCGACATGCAATTTGTTTGTGCCCTAGATGGGGTTTACACTACAATGAGAAAAAACCAAGTTTATTCTTCAGATTATCTATGGAGAAGCCAACTCCAATTATAAGTATCTTCAAGGACTTGGACCAACTATGACAAGGATCTGCAAATCCTTCTACACTTTGGGCTCTGCAAAACCCGGGAGGGTGATCCCTTAATGAATTTATGATCTATGTTCCATACTCATAAGTTCACTAAAACAAAGCACACAATCTCATATATAGGCTCAACAACAGGGAGAATTCTCAAGGATGAAAAATCCTTTAGTGATCCTCAACCTAATTGGAGCATGGGATGGATATGCGTGCAATAAATATACATAAATTGAAATGTATTATGATAATAAACATTTATGTAACAAATATAGACAAAATGAGCACAAACTGACTATAAAGGCTTTGAACAAGTTGTGACCAGTGCCTTATTCCATTAGGCAGTCAAATTCATGAAATAAAAAGTGAATTAAAGCAGAAATTATCTGATAGCATACCGATCTAAGAATATATTGCCTTACAATGCATCTCAACTATGATCCAAGCTCAAACTACTTATCAAAATCCTTGCACAACCCTACCACTCTACAATTTCATTTAAGCATTTTAATTGATCCCTTGGATCAAAGCATAAACACAAATCACATACATCACAACAATGCACTGAACGAAAGAAACCCTTGATTCACTTTCATTCAAAAGATAGTAAAATCATACACTAGAGAGAAATAAAATTGAATTCTATTTCATTTATTCAAATGCTATATCTACCATAAAATAGTATAAATTTCAGTCCTTCAAAACTTGCATAAAATATGACACAAGAGTCATTCTATTTTGCTTTGCAAAAGAATTTTACAATTTTCTCTTTTTCACCTAAGACATACTATATGGGACCTATGACTCTGACTTAGAAAAACTCAGTACAAAAATCAAATTCAGAACCCTTTCTCCTGGCCTTGAATTTCATTTTATAGAAAATAAGGGAGCAAACAAGTTGTGGGCCAGAGGAGACACCTGTCACTCAAAAATGACCGGTTACCCATAATTTTGTTACAAAATATTCCCCTTAAGGAATGTCACAACCAAGACAAAAGGTCTACAACTGATTCATCTGGACACTTTATGCACTTTTTCCCTTTTTGTTGTTGTTGATGAAGATCTGAGATGGGCCCACTTTATTGTTGCTCAAATCCAAAAAATATTTGCTACAAAGAAACAAAACCTCTTGCCAGACTATCACATCACACAGTTAGCTAACTAACTATTTATTGTCCTTATTCTTCCATTAAGTAAGTATTACTCCATTAACCATATTATTCATTTGATGGTCATTAAAAATTCATAATCTCATCAAATTTTTCTCTATATGGAGTATACTTAACTGCCACTTGATTCACCTCTCTTTCAAAAGATTCAAAAAATGTTCTTGTACATATTATCTTGTCCATGTTGTCCTCCAGCATGCCAATATCTAGATCTTCACAAATCAAGTCCACTTGAGTGTTGATGACTCTTTTTGCCTCTTCTTTCCAAAATTCTAAAGGCTTAATTTCCCCACTTTCATTCTCAATACCTGGCAGAAGTGTTTCATTTAGCTCACTGAAACTTCTCATCAACTCCTTTATTTTCCTTTCTATATTTTCTTGCAGCATTTGGGCTTCCTGCATTGACTTTACCAACAAATAGGTTTGTTGAAGTGTAGGTGGCCTCTTAGCATGGTACTTGGAAGCCATTTCCATTATTATAAGCTCGTTTCCCCTTTGTAACCACTTTGTAAACAGGGATTGCAAGCTCCTTATCTCTACCAAAAGTTTGAATAACATTAAACAATAAAGAATATAAAGAATGAATGCTATTTAATCTACTATCCACCTTATCATTCAATTGGATTAGCACTGAGCTAACTATCTCTCTTTGCTTAACAAAAGACTGATCTTGTGACTCCTTTGGCTTATTTTCTAACTCACTGATTTTCTCCAAGATTTGGGCTCTTGTCAAATCATTTGATCCAGTGGGCTTAGGCTCTATTGGTTCCCAAAACCACATATTGAAAAACTAAAGACTTGCCTAATCCTTAGTTGATCTAATCAGCCTTGGCCAACGAACAGCGATGGTCGAAGACTAAATCCCTCTGCACTTTAGGCTCCACTAAACCTGGGTGGGTGTACCTTACACTCTCAATAACAAAAGAGGTTTGTTTTGAGTGAATTAGCAATTGTAGGGATGGAAAAAGCTTTTCCTGCAACTATGCTAACATAAGTTCTTTTTATTGAATGCCTTTAAAACTGATAAAATAAGTGTGAATATAGTTGTGTTATGTAAAAGATTACTATTAGGACTTTAAGCCATTATGAAAAAGAGCAGTACTGATAGAAATTCAAAGATTTGTTTCTTTGATAAGGACTTAATGCATACAAACTTATTCAGCAAAGATTAATAACATACCAATGCCTTTATCTGATCATTAATGAATAACCTTGTGGACAAGAATCACTATCAACTCAAGAGACAATTATAAGACCATCACTATGAAAGTTTTATTATGTGTTGCATGAACAATAAAAACCCAACTTAACATTCAATACAACATCATGTGATGGCACATCACAACAAATCTAAAAGATTAATCAAGAGGACATATGATTCCATCAAACACAAAATTACACATAACAATCTGAAGATAAAGCATGAAATTTTGTATATTAACTTCTGGAATAAGAATGTACAAAAAAAATAAGCTTACAAATACTCCAATATATTCAGTTTGCACAAAATAAACTCCTCATTCTTATTAGACTTTTCTAAAACATAACACTTGTAGCCCAGCCAGTGGTAGAATATTGTCTCTCCCTTTGTGATACAAAAATGACTCACTACATATATGTGAGCCAAAGGATTCAAGTGAAAGGACACACCCTTTCATTGTGTTAAACTAAACCTAACTAAAACCTAATACCTAACTGCCTAACTGCCAGACATAAAACAGAATTATAAACTAAGAAGTCAATTTTGGTCATCCCATAATGTGTTACATTTCTAAATATGCTCCAAATACTTGCTATCCTGGTGAGTGTTGGTGTTGAATACAGTGTCCCAGACAATGATCTCCATGGTAACCATTCTCTCCATCTACTCACCTGTCTCTTTCATATACAAAACATCTACCTAGGAAACATTAAGGGATGTGTTGAGTACATTCTTCCATTCTGCAATTCAAATCCCTTTGTCCTTCAACTGCTCTGCCTCATCCACAATATCTGGTATACCATATCTGACAATATCATTACAATCGGTAAATTCCCTCTTGATGTCTACACCAAATGCCTTATGCGTGTTCAACCTTCTCTGGATCTTCTCAACAATTTTCTCCTCGACACTCTTCTCTTTCAAAAATTCTTTCAGCTTCTCAAAAATTCTTTCATGAGAAGACACATTATCCTAGGTCTTCTGACAATTAGTCCAAAATTCCTTGAGAACTTCCAACAAATGCTCAAACCTATTGGTCAACAAAACACAAGCACCATCCACCCTGGCAGTCCTGATTTGCCTTCTCAACTTTATATTTTCTTTCATTTGGTCCTTATATTTCTTTTTCCACTGCATACTAGTATAAGTTATCTATGGTACTTCATGACCACGACTCCTTAACAAGTCTTCATATAAATTTTTATATTTTTGACCCTACTTTAACACCCACTGCATTTGGGCCTTATTCAATTTTGCAATGTCAATCCCCAAATCTGTAGTGACAATTGGGTTAACCTCTCCCACTTTCAACATCATCATAAGCTCAAATGCCTTATCTACATCTATAATCTTGGGTCTTTTATTTGGGGGGTATAAGGCCCAAAGCAACATTTCCTCTTCATTTGGATCATATCTTAATCCAATAAAAAATGTCATCAACTCCCTGTATGTCTAATTTTACATCTTTTCTATCCAAGTGCAACAAACTATCAAAAATGAAAGAGGCACTTAAATCCCATCCTAGGAACAAAATGATGCCTACCTCATTGAGAAGTTGTCTCGCTCTCTGTGGTATCATTGTAGCCACCTCTACATTGATGTCTTCCTTCAATCTTTTTAGAATCTCTACTTCATTCTCAGGGGTGACATTTGGGATGCTCTCCTTCAATCTTTTCCCTTTGTAATGGTACAAGAAGGACTTAAACTCCTTGGACTATACAAAAACTTCATCTGCAACAAAATCTGCATGCTCTTCCATCCTCACATTTGTGTTGGCGTTGAGTCTCACCATAGCTTGCTCCTGGATCTCTGCCATTTTTCTCTAGTTCAGGTGCATGAAGGGTAGACATTGTTACATTTCCATCAGACTCACTCTTAGAGTCTCCTTCTTCTTTTAGTTCTTGAAGCCTCTACTTCCGCTCTTCCAATTTTTTGTTCAACTCCTCTAAGACTGCATTAGCCTCATCCCGCTCCTTGTTCCTAAATAAATCCTTAGACTCCATGGGTATGTGCAAATATTCTCCTAGGTTCGGGCTCTTCCTGCAGTGATGAATATATCCTTCTGGATCATAATTCTTCCGAGCTTGGTGTCCATACAGATTGTACTCCTCTACCAACTTCTTTTCAATTGTTTCATATGCCTTGGTAGACACAATGGTGAAATCTCTGAAATGTAAAGTGCCAGGCATAAATACCTGCTTGTGTGCACCACTTAAATGCTTTGCATTTGACATACTAAGCTTCCTAACAATCTCTAGATATTTAATTCTGTTGGACACTAATTTCGGTAGCATAAATGGAACACCTTGAAAACTATAAACCCTAAAAAAAGTGAAATTCTGGCATACAAACCAGTCACCCCAATTGTGGTTGACCCTAGTATATCCAAAAGCATGGGGTCTCAAGAACCTTTTAATCTCCTATGAGATAGACCCCTCACATTCTACCCCAAACAATCTATATAAGGGCTTGACGAAGTACTCTTCAAACAACACATAGTGTGATTTGTCAAACCTTGAGTCCCATAGGGATACCCATAATTGGAGTGGTTGGTCCTATCCCTCTTTGTTCCTGGAAGTCACTTTTAATTCTCCTTTCCACAAACCCTTCATATGACCATATGCATTAGCAATGAGTAAAATTTGAAAGTAGGGTTAGGCTCTATTTGCAAACTCAAAAATCCTTCATGCACCTTCTCTGCCAAGTAGGTTGCGTAATCAAATGGCCTCGGCTCATGTATTTGAATGTCTGCAAGCAACACCAATGGGCCTATTCTTGTAACATCAGGAACTTCTTCCTCGCAGACCTGGTCGCATGCCCAATATGTGTACTGCAAGTATTGCTTGAACAAGGTAATCTCAAAAGGGGGACCGACCTGCTCCATGAGTCACCCCTTCTCCTTTTTGTGGATTGCCAATTTCAACACTGTGTGGGTGGTGTCCATTTGGGTATATTCTCCTTCTAAGTCTATAAAAAATAAGGGCATGTAAGGCTCATATGTCATGCCGGAAACCTCTTGAATAGACCTGATAGATATCCAGATGAATGGGTCTCCATTTGGCAATTGGATGTATCTTTTTTCCTTGTTGTATTTCCTTGTGAGAAATTCCAACAATCTAAGATAGAGAAAAACATTTGGTACCACCAATCTACCCAAATTTGTCGTCCAAGGGTTTGATAATGCCATCTCCTTGTTTCTCCTGAGGTAGTGATGTACAAACAATCTGTGGCCCCTTATGGTTGTCCATATATCCCCAACCCCTTTGTACTTATCTTCCAATTGATCCTTGGGCGGAAAATTTGTTTTAGACCTCCTTGACTTAGCACTAGATGACTCCATCTAGTCAATCATATCCTGGTTCAACTTTCAACGCTTTTGCATACCCTCCATAGACTTTGCCTTTTTTGATTTAGTTGACTGTGTATCTGAAATCTCTATGACCTTTCTCTTTCCTTATGAACCAGACCCCTCCATGATTAAGTGCTTGAATTCTTAAATACCCATGCTTCTTATCTGCAACTTCAATGCTAATGGTTGAAGAGACTGTGAAAAATTCCTAGCACAAGCACTCTTTCTTTATGCTGGATATGCAACGACTAGGATCTGTAACGATCAAAAAACTCATCAATTTTGCTTCATGGGGATCAAATCCTCCTGATCACAAGCATTAAATAATGGCTGTCATATCAGACATTCTAATGGCTAATCGGCATAATCCCACTCGATAATTTAATTATTTGGTGCCATGCGTTCCTTCAATTACCTTTTTTATCTTTCTGATCGGTATAGGTCATTCTGATCAATGCATCTAATCTCACTCCGACCGTTCACTTTTTTCCTCAAGACTTGACTTATCCCGATGGATCCGCCTTTCCTTTCTATTAGTCAACTTTTCTTTATATCACATCAGGGTATGTTTCTTTGATGAAACCTCCTTCTATTTATTTCTCTAGTCGCTCCATCGGCCTTCACAATGAGATTACTTTACACTTCATCTGATGGGCCCATGACATCTAATTTTCTCTTTGATCGACGTAACTTTCATCGATTACTTCATCGAGCGTTGAAGTGGCATATTTCCCTTACTTCCGATAGTTATAGTCTCCCTAATAGATCCGCCCTTTGTGGCATTCTCTCCATCAGGCATCGACACAACTCTAAAGATGTTTCTTTGGTACCGTAAGCTATCCTGATGAGTCTTTTGCACCTTACTCTCCTTATTGGGTTCCTTTAGTCTTTCATCGTAGGCTTTCCTGATGAAGTCACTTTGTTTGCGCTGAGCTCATCTTCCTCATCGGGTATTGGGATGACCCAAAATGCATCTCCTTGATAATGTATGCTATCCTAAAGAGTCTTGTTTCCTTTCTTGCTTGGTACTGCTTTATAGGAGAAATTCTCTCTGATAAGGTCACCTTCTCCATTGGGCCATTAGGTATCAAGGTAACATAAATTAGGACCTCCTGATAACCCGATGTCATCACTACGAATAGATCACCTCACCAGTTATTGGCAAGAGTTCCACCGACAACCCCATGGGGGTATCGGGATAACATTTTCTCCTCGTTGCTGATAGTGTATGTTACTCTGATGACTCTAACTTTATCGTCATAACTTGCCCTGATAGATCTCCACTTAGTCACACTTTTTTCTGCCACTCTCACTTTAGGAAACATCATCGGCATCAGTTACACTGATCAACCTACTCCTTTCTCTTTGGATGATCTCATCGGGATGACTTATGTCGATAAGCAAAATTTTGCAGTTTTTTGCAAAAAAAAAGGCCCTCTTTATGGATGCAACTTTTAACAATCATACTGAAGGGTTTCTCCCATACCATCTACCTCTTTGAACATGATCAACATCCCTTCTCTATGCTGATTTTCCAAAGATGCTTTTGCAATGAGATTTATTGTGAATATGTGGATTACCAGAATGCCATTTCACTCAACACTTCCCTTGAATATGCCCAAGTGATGCCTTTTTATGAAGACATTGTGATCATGTTACCTGCACATACAATCCAATAATAAATGGTCCTATGACAGAATTATAAGCAAAAGCATCCATATATAACACAAAAATATTTTGTAAAAATATGTGCTAACAGGCTCTTCATCAACATATGGCACTAATGGTATGATTGGAATATCAGTCTCACTATGAAATTAAATTGTTGCATCTATATGTGAGATAGGTGGAGAACTAGACGTTGATGGGGCTGATGTAATTGTAGGAACTGAAGAGGATGCTCCTATCTATTTCTGCTCTAGAAGTTGAACTTTAGTTTGCAGCTCTACACACCTATGTTGAACTGCATTATAATAATTGAAAAGCTTCTCAAACTTCCTCATTAGTTCCTCCTTTTCTATAGCCTCCCTTTTTGAAGTTTCATGGGCCAATTTGGCCACATCAATAGCTAACTTTGAGGCCTCAACATTTGAAGTATCGGGGGCTCTTTTTATAATGAGGCTTCCCTTCAAGTTTGGATTTATATCATTGATATTAGGCCTCCTAGGCCCTTGTTCTAGTGCCCATATTGCCAAGGTTGCATAATCATCTACAAATTCTGATCCTTTCAGTGCCAACCTTGCTTCTTCTTCTTAACTGAATTGTTGATCTTTTTATTTCCTAATTTCATCAAAAACCACTATCTCATCTATGTCCCATTCTGGCAAAATTAAAACTTTGGCCTAATTTATGATCATCCTGCCTTCATTTACAGTGATTCTTTTGAATTCTTCCATCATTTGTTTCTTGACCTCTTCCTGATTCTCTCGATCAGACCTTTCTGGCCTTTGGGCCTTTCTCTCATTTCTTCTCCTCTTATACTCCTCTATCTTTATTTTCCATACAAGTTACAGAAAGGTTGGGCTTCTTACAAAGGCTTCATCCTCAAGAAATCTATCACATACCTCTTTCCTAGCATCTCTAAAGGCTCTACCCTGAATTTCTAGAGGAGTGAGGTCCAATTCCAAAATGGGAGGTACAGGAGGAATACCAATCTGCATCTTTGTATTTTCCACTACAATGGTATCCTCCTCCTATTGTTCTTCCATATGATGCTCCTCTCTTTGTTTGTCAACTTGCCTTGGAGGTGAAAGATACACATGTGGTGGTGAAGGACTATTGTCTGATTCCTCAAGATCAATGATCTCAACCCCTTTAAAAGGTTTTACTTATACCTTTGGAGGTGGTTCTATTTTCATTATCTTCTACCCCTTCCTCTGGACTAACTTTTCACTGTCATAGCCACTCCCCTCTTCACTACTTGTTTCCTCCCTTATCCTCTTTATTACAACACCACCTTTTGGAGGAGGTACATATCTAGGTCTACTTTCTTCTAGCCCATCTATTTTATGAGGTGGAGGAGGAGGTGAACCTGGTTGTGTCATTCTCATCTAAGGAATCAGGGTTGCCTCAATCGGTGTGATGGGTGTAGGTTGTTGTATATTTTTTCTCTCAACTTGTCAGTCGTGAACTTCCTCAAGTTTGGTTTTCTTCTCCTTCAGTACAAGAATTAGTTCATCAAAATTATTCATGACAAAATCAACTTTGGCATAGAATGGAGTGAAGTTTTTTACTAGATCATAATTAGGATCCATTTTATGTACTATAGCCCATAGCTTCCTAAAAGCTATCCATTTCTCCTTTGTCCAATCCCGAGTCATGAAATCTATGTTGACTTGAATTTCATCCTCAAAATGTTACCTGTAATAAGTTAGTTTCACAAAATACAAATGGAAATACTACAGGAAATCCAAACTCAACCAATGAAACTACATGAAGTACATATGAAATAAAATACTAATATTACCTTCATGGCTTATGTCTCATTGTGTCCTAACTCCACTATTCTTGGTTGTAGATGGTGTGCTCTCAGACAATGCACTGATGACTTCCAAGATGGCATATGAAGAATGGACTGATAACTTGTAGTTAACTAATACTATGATATGCAAATACTACATGATTATGCTAAAATGATTATGCTATATGATCATTGCTATTTCTATTGCTATTTTCTTCAAAAACTCATGAATGCATATGATTAATTTGAAGACTCACTTGAAGATTCTTGAAGTCTAACTCTCTCTCAACTGAAGCTCTTGATTTTATAGACCTTGAGAGGATTAGATGATGTGGCTCAGATCAACGGTCTTGATCAGATCTGCAGATTTGGATGGCTATGAGAAAAGGTGAAGGTTGAGAGAAAGGGGGAAGGATAAGACAAGTGTCACTCATCTCACCTTGACTGGGTTGCTGACTGGGGGAATCTAGGGATGGTTAGAGGAAATTTAGGCATGAGAGGACAATTGGACTCAAGTCCTTCCTAAGATGTAGGGAGTGTTGGAGAGAATATAGGAAATGGTTATGAAATATGTGTGCCTACAAAATATTCATTAAGTTTTGGTAGTTGAAGATAAATGATAAATTAACATTTAAAAAATATTAATTTCCTTAGACACATGATGGATGATTTGGCAAAGGGAAGATGAAGTGGAGATGGAGGGTGAGTTGGATAAGGGAGATTAAATAATTTAAGAAATCATTTAATATTTGAGACTATAGGATATGAGAATAACTATTAAATATTAGATATTTAATTGTTTGGAGGAGATAATTAAATATTAGATATTTAATTAACTAGAGGAATAGAATAACTGAATTAATTAATAAAATATTAATTAATAGAAAGATATGAAAAAATGAATTAAATAAATTAATCTTTTCAAATTAACTATATAATAAAAGAATAATTATTAAATAAATATAAAATATTTATTTAATTGCTCATAGCCAATTTTTATGTGTATACATTTTGCCCCTCTTTGAAATGATGTGAAGACAACATTGTTTCAAAGATTAAATCAAGTCTTGATAATGTGCCTGATAGAGATTGAAAATCCTGATTGTGTGCCCCCTTAGGAGATTGATCATGAAATTGTGGAAAATTATGGTTTGAACGATTAATCTCATGATAATTTGATAAACTTATAGTCAATTAAATTAATTTGTGAAAAAAACAAATTAAATTGCCCCATTATAATTAATTACTCTTCAAATAGTAAATATAAAATTAACCAAGGCTAATTTTAATTTTATTGTTATCCTTGTCAACTTCGTTGAGAAAATATTCTTGCTAAGGTGGCGAAATGGTGATTCCTATGGAGAACCATCGTTTTGAGTGTGTTCGGCATTATCAACGACCTACCAAGTATGGATATTTGGTAGGTATCTTATCTCGAGCTTTATTGTCAACTTTTTGTGTAAATTTTCATATTTTTAGCACGTTTTTGAATTTTCAATGCGATTTTTAGGCGTTAGGTTAGCACTTTTGCAATTTGTTTTAGCACATATGCAATTAGGATTAGCGCATTTGCATGTTTTAGCACAAATGTTCTTTTTGTTAGCGCATATGCATAGGATAGCACAAATTTTTTGTTTGTTAGCACTTTTGCTTAATAAGGTAGCGCTTTTGCATGGGTTTGTGCATATGCTTGTAGATTTAACGCATTTGTTCAAAATAATAGCGCATATACACTAGTTTAGCACAAATGCTCAATAGGATAGCGCTTTTGCTCAAATTTGATGTTTTTGATAAGTGCAAAGGCTAAAAATCACTTTGATGATTAGATTTAACATGTTTAATATGCATTGATGATGAATAAGGACTTGATTGAGTGATTTGTTGGATAGATAGATAGATTGATTGATTTGATAGATTGATTGCGTGATTGACTTGATTGCTCGATAGATTGCTTGATTAGCTTGATTGCTTGATAGATTGCTTGATTGTGTGAGTGGTTTTAAGAAACCGATTTAGTTTCTGATGTAAGAGCTTAACAGAGTTTTGAGTGAACTCAGTGATTGATAGAAAACCATGATTGATAGGTTTTAAAATGATTTGATAGCATAAGTTGCTTCAATTTGATTTGATAGATAGATAGCATAGATTGCTTCAGTTTGATTTGATGGATAGATGATGATTTGATGATTGATTGATTTCTCTTGATAAATAGGAGAAACTTGATGTTCTCCAGTGTCGGAAGAAATTACCAGCAGTGCATCACTTAGTACCAGAGTTGACACAAGTAGAGGTTAGACATATAGATGTTTGTGGTTTATGCCATTTGTTGTATATGCCTGAGATTACGCATAATAGAGGATTGTTGATGGCGTTATCCGAGAGATGGCACATCGAGCATAACACTTTCCACCTGCCTACGGGTGAGATTAGTGTGACTCTTGAGGATGTCTATAGGATTCTACACATCCCAGTGACTGGCGAGCTAGTGCAGTATGATTTTTAGGATCATGTTGGTACAAAGGCTTGCAAATTTGTGTTTGTTGATGATAGCATTGGTAGAGGAGAGATCCGATGGGTGGATATGGTGATGTATTACAAGGCTCTTCCCATTATTCTTGTTGGTCTGATTGGAGGATTTATATGTCCTGATAGGCGATCGCGAGGTTTTTGGGTTGGATGGGGTGAGATTCTCTTGAGTATGATGCAGCATCATACTCAATATGCTTGGGGTGTTTGTATGTTGGCACATTTATATCATGATCTTCATTAGGTGGTGTATAATGAGAGTGTGAGTTTGTCTACAAGATGCACTTTATTGTGGATCTAGTGTTGGGAGCACATCGCTATTACTCGGCCTATCCATCACAGAGTTCATGGAGAGAGGCAGCAATATGTATATTTTTATGTAGGTATCGTTACTCAGCATAAGCTAGGTAAGATGGAGTATTGGCGGTGGGTGTTTGATTCATTGGATAGCATTACTTGGAGACCATATGTTGATTGTGAACCATGGATGGATGATGCACAGACATTACCATTTATCATGTAGAGTAGATATCTCATTGGTCGGACTCCTTACATTGTTGAGCGATAGTTGATTAGTCACATTCTTAGATAGTTTGGGATCATTTAGCCTATGGCTACTAGTGTGATGATATATGCTCGACATTACAAAGATAGATGAGATTGGGGACCTTCATTATCATTTGAGATTGCTCGTGCAGAGTTTGTTGCTACTCCGAGAGTGGCTTATAATATGAGATTGCATATTCTTGATCCTTGGGTTACTGCAAAGTATGCTCAGTACATATTAGCTCATCCATTTCCTTGTATTACTGATCCAATAGATCCTCCTCCCAGCTCAGGAGATGAGGATAATGATGCAGATGATCCAATTTTTAGGAGACTGAGATGGAGATGAGAGCTCAGAGCTACTTGGGAGGCCAGGGGAGGTGGAGATGAGGATGGGGATGGAGGTGGTGGTGGTAGGAGACCTGGACGAAGGGGAGGTCGCTTGAGAGTCCATGGAGGACCGTTTGGATTGATTGGTAGGATTGGGAGACCACATCCTATGGGTGGGAGGGATGTTGGATGGATTGGGAAGGATCATGGCAGGGTAGGTATGAGATCACCAAGAGGGTTGCCATTGACAGAAGGAGGCAAGGTGACTGGACTGGATGGAGGTTGCGAGAGGGACATTGATTTTAGATAGATTTAGCCAGACCCTAGGGTTATTGTAGCTTATGGTGGAGATGATGAGGATCATGAGGATCATGTTCCCTTGATTAGATGATGGGTTCAGAGAGTTACTCGGACTGAGATTCTAGTAGTTGGATAGGTTGGTGGTGAGGAGGGGATTGGGGTTCATGCACCACAACAAGATTTTCCAGAGTAGGATGCATCAGAGCATTATGTGCCAAAGTAGGAGACCATTGATAGTCTTAGAGCATAGATTGATCAGCTTCAAGCACAGGTGTAGACTCTTATGACTGAGAGGGATAGAGTTGTTAGGAGATAGTAGGATACTCAGGGCCTTCTTGATCACATTTAGTAGGTTGGATCAGGTACTCTCTTGGCTGACACTATTAGAGCATTAGTTCAGGCTGGGAAGAAGACTTCCCACTAGCGATGATGATATGAGGAGGTAGTTGCAGAGAGCCAGAGAGCAAGTAGTTATCATACTACCATGTTGATGGACACTAGCAGTGGTGGGGTCATGGGACCTCCTCAGAGGAGTGGTGAGCATGGGAGACAGACATCTGGAGGATCTTCTTGCCCATAGCCATAGAGATGGATAGAGTCAGGTGGTAGTGGTATAGGACAGTCGTGACTTGATGTGGAGGCACTTGTATTGTTTATCTGATATTATTGTATACTTGGACTTTATTGTTTTATGATGATCTATATGCAAACAGAGACTCTATATGATGATGATCTTTATTATGCATGTTATTCTATTTGATGATCTATATGCTTTGATTATATGGATGTAGTGATTATATGGATGATGTTTCTTTATGCATGTTATTCTATGTGATGATGATATGGATGCAATTAATGATTATATGTTTTTGTTTTGATTTTTTATTTTGATGATCTTGGATGCAAATGAAAATGATTACTATCTTAAATGATGCAAATGTAATGATCTATATGGAATGCAAATGAATGATTGATTTTCTTTTGATGATGATGCAAATGATCTATATGAAATGTTTTTGTATTTTTATATGTAATGTTTATAATAATTATGAATCTAAGTGCAAAGATGCAACTAAATGATCATTAATGGAATGAAAGTGCAAACTATAATGATGATACACTATATGATGAATAAAAATGCACTTAGTTGAATGCAAAATAATGCAGTGATAAAATCCAACTAAATGAAATGAATGATGGTTAAAATGTTTCTAAAAAAAGAATGCACTTATAATGATTAAATGCAAATTGTTTTTGTTTGTCAAGTATAATCAATCTTGATTTATGACCATTGATCTGTTAATGAAATGATATGCTTATAATGCAACTGACCATGAATGCTTATAATGCAGATGAATAATGAGCTAATGAAATGATCTAACTAAAAATTGTACTACCATTCTTTATATGTTATCTTGTAACAGTGCTTGATTTCATCATTGAGCTTTAAAATGTTGTAAGAAAATACAAGCAACTTGACATAATGATTCAAGATGACCTAAGTATTCCTTACATGGATTTTCATATAGCAAGTTAATACAAACAACTTGATATAATGGATCAAGTTGACCTGAGTGTTGCTTGCAGAATAGATAAGGATTATCCCCTTTCATGCATGACTTGGAACGTCCTCCTTGATCTTTTGCTGATCATATCCTTAGACAAGTACATACCGTAGTAAGAGATAAACCACAAACAACAATCAAAGAAAATAATCATGCCCCATCATAGCTTCTCTAGGCATGGACATCCTTGAGTTGCATAGAGTACATGATTAACAATAAAATTAAGATATAAAAAATGAATCTTGTATGTCATTCACATGTTCTTATGGTCATTAACTGATATAATCATCTTGATGAATGATCTTTGATAATCCTTTATTACTTGTTAATTGATTCTTTGGTTTCTGAGTTTCATGATTCAGTTTTTAATGAAATGCATTGATTTTTGTTGCTTTGTTTGTTCGTTATCTATTTCAAAATCTTAGGTGTTTTTGGTTTTTCTAAGTTTTTCAAATGTTTTGGGATTTTCAAAGATTCAAAGATCACCTTAGCAAAAAGAAATTAGGATTTTTCCCCCAGTGGAAACAAAAATTTATTATGGATGTATGAATTAATCAAGATCCAAACCATGGTGGGATAAAAATGCAGATATGATTGATTTTGATAAAATCTAAGATAGTGACTACAACAAGTATGTCAAAGATTGATAACTATTGGTAAGCAGAATATTTCTTGCTTAAATGGTTTAGAGAAATGGATGCAAATGATGGAATGGATAAGCTAAGATATATGGAAGCGATAGATGCAATAGGATGGAGTGGATAGGTGCACAAAGCAATCTCATAGATGGAGGAACTCACTTTTCAGATAGCGTCTGTTTACCAAGTTTTCACCATCTAAATTTATTGCATTTTTTTGGATTTTATATGCTTTTTATTGATTTTTTTTCAGGACTTTATATGCTTTTCATTTATTTTTTCAGGACTTTATGTCTCAAGCATAGAATTTCTTGAGATGGATAGAATTGATAGGTTCATCAAACCAGTCACCTTCAGTGGTAGATAACTTGTATGCTCCTGATCCATATGTTGCTACTATGACAAAAAGTCCTAGCCAATTCGGTTCAAATTTTCCCTTCTTTTCTCGATCTTGCTGGTTTCTTGGATTCTCCCTTAGAACTATATCTCCAATCTGAAAAATGTGCAACTTGACTCTATGGTTATAGCTTCTTGTCATTATTTGCTGGTATACTTTCAAATGTTCTATTGCATTTTGGCAATGTTCCTGAATCAGTTCTAGTTCTTGGAGTCGAGAGACTCGTTGTTCTTCTTCTGGTATAAGACTGTACAAGGATACTCATAGAGAAGGTATCTCTACTTCTATAGGTAATATGGCTTTTGATCCATAGAGAAAACAATATGGAGTTGCCCCTATTGGAGTGTAGACACTAGTTTGGTATGCCCAAAGAGCAAGATTTAGCTGAATGTGCCAACCTTTTCCAGCTTCATTGACTATTTTCTTCAAGATTTTCAAGATAGTTTTGTTTGATGCCTTAGCTTGACCATTACCTTGTGGATAATATGGAGTAGAGAACCTATGTTTGATATTAAATTATTCACATATCTCTTTCACATCTTGATTTTTGAATGGTCTTCCATTATTAGTGATAATGGTCATCAAAACTCCATAGCGACAGATTATATAATTCAAGATGAATGATGATATTTGTTTTCCTGTCACTATTGTTAAAGGCAATGCTTCAATCCACTTAGTAAAATATTCAATAGCAATCATAATAAACTTATGTACATTAGAAGATGAGGGATTGATCTTTCCTACCAAATCAAGGCCCCATTGTGAAAATGGCCATGATCCTGTCATAGGATATAACTCTTGTGCTAGCGCATGAATGAGATTCCCATGGATTTGACATTGTTTTCATTTTCTAGCATATGTGAATGAATCTCTTTCCATAGTAGGCCAAAAGTAACCCATACAAATAAGTTTCTTAGCCAATGTTAAACCACTTGAATGTGTACCACAAATACCCGCATGAATGTCATTAAGAACTCTCTCAAATTCATCCTTTTTAAGACATCTCAACAATGTACCATCTAGACCATGTCTATAGAGGATATCAGGAATAATAGTATAGCGAGAGGACTGACAAATAAAGTTTCTTCTCTAATTACGAGATAATTCAAGAGGAAGGATATGATCTTTTAAATACTGATAAATTTGACCATATAAGGATTGACTGGTTCCTGATATATGGCAAATTTGATAGGTATGTTGGGATTGGATGGTAGGGGTTAAGATATCTTCCATGAGAAATTCATAACACTATTGATTCTCCTTATTTTGCAAGAGAGATTCTATTGTAGCCATTGCATCTGCTGCTTTATTCTCATTTCTTGGAATCTGGGTGAATGATATTTCTTTAAAGTGTTCTTTAAATTCCTCCACCAGCTGTTTGTATGGCATAAGCTTATCATCCTTTGTTTGATATTCATCATTTGTTTGGTTTATGATAAGTTGTGAATCACCATAGACATGTAGTTCTTTGATGTTCCACTCAATGGCCATTTTAAGCCCTATAGCCAATGCTTCATACTCTGCAGTATTATTGGTGCATGGAAATCGTAGTCTATATGATTTCGGAATTGTGTGTCCTTAAGGTGTGATGAAAAATATTCCTGTGCCTGATCCATATTGTGTATAAGAACCATCAAAGTACAATTCCCAAAAGTTTGTACTTATTGTTAAGATATCTGCATTAGGAAATTCGATGTGCAAAGGCATGTCATTTTGTAAAGGTGCATCAGCAAATTGATCAGCGATGACTTGTCCCTTGATAGCTTTCTGGTCAACATATTCTATGTCAAATTCACTCAGTATCATAACCCATTTGGCTAGTCTCCTTGTCAATGTTGACTTGCTCAACAAATATTTGAGAGGATCTATCTTTGCTATTAGTTTCACAAAATGAATTAACATATAATGTTGTAGCTTCTGAGTTGCAAATACAACTGCTAGACATATCTTTTCAATTGAGGAATAATTTAATTCATAGCCAACAAGTGTTATATTGATATAATAAAGTTCTCTTTATTTTCCTTTATCATCATGTTGAGCTAGGAGAGTGCCTAATGATACACTTATTGCGGAGACATAGAGTAACAATGGTTTCCCTTTGGTTGGTGATATCAGTATTGGAGGACTCATAAGATATTATTTTATTTGCAAGAAAACTTCTTCACATTTTATATCCCATTTGAATGGAACATTTTTATGTAGAAGATGGGTGAATGGAAGACATCTATCTCCTAACTGAGAAACAAATCTCCTGATTGATTGCAATCTTCCTTGTAAAGATCGCTATTGACTTATGTTCTTAGGTGACTCCATCTCCATGATAGCTTTGACTTTTTCAGGATCTACTTCAATGCCATGAGCTGATATAATGTACCCAAGGAGCTTTCCAAAGGTTACCCCAAATGCACATTTCTTTGGATTTAATCTCAATTGATATCTTTCCATCCTGTCAAAAATCTTGCTTAAAATGTTCAAATGTTCTTGTCTTGTATGAGATTTTGCAAGTATTTCATCGACATAATCTTCCATAAATGTGTGCATCATATCATGGAAAATTGTCATCATAGCCCTTTGATAAGTCACTCCTGCATTCTTAAGCCCAAATGGCATAACATTCTAGCAATATGTTCCCCATGCACAGGTGAAAGTTGTCTTCTCTTGATCTTCAGGTGTGATTCTTATTTGATTATATCCTAAGAAGCCATCCATTAATGAAAACATCTCATGTCCTACTGATAAGTCCTCTATGATATCAATGTTTGGTAGTGGGAAATCATCTTTTGGACATGCTTTATTTAGATCTTTGAAATCTATATAGACCCTTATGCTCTTATTTGGCTTTGATACTGGTACAATACTTGAAACCCATTCTGGATAAGAAACTGGTCTTATGAAACCTACTTCTAATAGTTTCTTCAACTCGATTTTTACAAGAAGATCAATGTGCGAATGCATCTTTCTTAGCTTCTTTTAAATGGGTTTTGCTTTTAAATCCACATTAAGATAATGCATGATAAGATTAGGATTAAGTACTGACATATCTACATAAGACCAAGCAAAATTTATTTGTCTTTGCGTAAAGAATTCCATGTATTCTTTCCTCTCTTTTTCTAACAATGAGGCAGCAAAATGAAGTATTTTAGGATCCTTTGATGTACCAATGTTTACTACTTCTGTTGGTTCTATCAGGATAGCAGATCTCTCTTGAAAATATGTAGGAAGAATTTCAAACCTTCCATCCTCTAATGCCTCAAGGAGGTTTCCACCATCAGATACGTCCTTTGTTTTCTCTTTTGATTGATCTAATGTTGCCATGAAATGGTTTTCCAACAATAGGTCTCTTTCCTTGTTTTATTTCGTTTTTGCGACTGGAAAGTTTGGCATTTCCCTGACTATGAGAAACATCACTTGATTCTACAATGGAAGATATCTTAGGTGGGATGGGTTCAATAGCGTTAAGGTACACGACTAAGTCATGATCATTGGAAAAGACATTCAGTTCGGGGTTATCTAAATTATCCCAATCAATTAATTTAGGATGAAGAAGGGGTAAATCATAATCACTATCATCATTAGGTGTTTCAACATTCATGACATAATGATCATAGCTTGGCATATAAGTGGTATTGTCATAGATTAAATTTTTTTGAGAATTGTCTTTCTCAAGCATTTCCAAAGTAGTCTTAACAAAATTAATATTAGCATTGTGTAGTTCACACTCAAGTGGTTCTTCAACTGACGTTTGTTCCTTAAATGAATGGATTATATCCACACGCACATCTTTATTACTGCAAATTCCTTCTTGATTGACCTCATTTGCATTTAGAAGTTGACATATTTGTGCACATGATAAAGAGGATTATTTTAATAGATTTTGTCTCCTTTCAAACTCAACTTCTTCTGGACTAATAGTCAATCCAACTTGACTATCTCTTAGTTCTTCTAGGGTTCTGCCACATCTAGATACATCTTGTTCCTCTTTTGATGAAAAACTTGTATTTTCAAATGCTTGATCTATCCTTGTTTGTACTTCTTGTGGCATTACTTCTTTGTCTTTTTCATTTCCTTTCCTTTTTGCATACGCCTCTTTTCTGTGAATTCTGAGTTTTTCTTGCCTTCTTTCTAACTTCATCTTTTGTTCTGCAATAGACAAGTCTTCTTTCATGATAGTTGCTTGATCTTCATTGTGTTTCTTACTTGATGTATTAGATAAGACATCTAGACCCTATTCATACTCATTGGAATTTGTTCCTGATCTAAGATTACTCCACTATACCATACTGGAATGTCGTATGGTGCAAAAAGTTCTCTGATTTCTATCATCTCTATTTTTACTGCTTGTAGAATATCTTGTTCAGATTTTGTATTTGTTTGACAAGATTTTTCTTCACCTTTGATGGTAATCTCCTCTTCTTTCTTTTCATGTTCTTCTTGCTTCTTTTGTTTATTGGTTATTGTTTCGGCCGCTTGATGTATCTTTTCTTGCCAATTTTCTTCTTTAGAAACTGATTTCTTTCTCCACTTTTGTTGTTGATGATTATGTTGCTTTTGATTTAATTTTAGATATCTCAGCCCAAATTTATCTTCTATGGATTGTGAGTGCAGACAAATAGGTTCTGAAATACCTTGATGTTGCTTACCAATTGGTCATTTTCCTTCATATCCCATCTTTTGCGTGATTTCATATCCTTTGCCATATTGTTTTATGGGAATATTGACTTTTGCTGCTATTGCTATAGTTTTATCTTTATCCTTGTACAACCAACCAAGAATGTCTTTGTCTTTATTTTCCTCTTCAAGAGTTCCAGCACTAACAAAAGTTCCTTTAAACATATGTTTTGATTTTCTTGATGTCTTTGATTGAATATCTATAGGCTTTCCATATGACTTAGGGGAAAGTGGAAAATTTTGCAAAGAATACTTTCCCATTCCTTCATCATTTAATTTGAGCTTTTCTTCAAAATTTTCCCATAACTTTGCTTGAATTTCTTTGGTAAGATATACTAATTCTCTATTATGTGGAACTCTTGTATCTTGTGTTGGCTTCAAATTATTGCAATATTGATTGGAATCTGCAATTATAGTGATTTCTTTTCCTTCATGAGGAAATTTCACACATTGATGATATGTAGAAGGAACTGCTTGCATCTTGTCAATCCATGGTCTCCCTAGAAGAATGTTGTAAGAGAGGTTCAAATCTAAAACTTGACATAATGTATCCCTTTCCACAGGTCCTATCCTTTTGGTAGCACAATAGTTCCTTTAGAAGAATGTTCTGCTTCATCATAAGCCCTGATGGTTATTTTTTTTTCGGGTCTACTGCATTTTCTGAATATCCCAAAGTTTTTATCAAACTTAATGAACAAATGTTTAAGCCAGCTCCTCCATCTATGAGTACATGTTTAACATGAGTTTTATTAATGGAGACTTCAACATGTAAGGGAGCATTGTGAGGATATTGTAAGGATGCGTCATCATTTTCAGAAAATGATAAGCAATGAGGAGCTACAAGGTGTCCTACCATGTTGTGGAACTGATCTACATCCAAGTCTTTTGAAACTGTTGTTTCCACTAAAGCTTTCTCCAAAATTTCCTTATGCATAGGTGAAACCTTGAGAAGTTCCAGAATTGATATTTGAGCGGGTATTCTTTGTATTTGCTCTACTAAATTGTATTGTTGTGATGTGGATGTTGAGTCTTTTGCTATACCTGGAAAGGTAACCTTTGCTTTGCTTCTCATGATAACATTGATTGGTTCTAAAGATGGATTTTCATTAACAATGATCACATTTACCACATCATTGTATGTATAAGTGTAATTCACTTTGGCTTTTCCTTTGTCATCTTTTAATTGGGACGATTCACCTTTGTCAGAATTCGAAAGTGGAGTTTTGAAAGCCAAGTGTGATTTGTTTGTCTTATGGCTATCCACTGTGATGGTTCCATTATCTATTAGATCTTAGATAAGGTGTTTTAATCTCTGACAATCATTTGTTAAGTGTCCTTTATTCTGATGATAATTGCAAAAATGATTGTCACTCCACCAATTGGGCTTGACTGGTGGTTCATAACTTCTTGCTTCTGGTAAAACAATCAATTTGTTGGCAAGCAGAGTTTTTAGAGTTGATTCCAAATATTCTCCAATGTTTGTGAATTTCCTCCGAGGATTGGAGAAAAAGGACTTTGCTTTATGGTTTTCTGGATTGTTATTGCTTGGGTTTTGACTTGATAGATTAAAAATTGGTTGTTGTTGTTTTGTAGTACTATTATCACCATTCCCTTCATTGCTGACATTCCTATTCTTTGACCAAAACTTGGGTTTGTCATTGTTGTTGTTTTTGTGGTTGTTGTATGCATTATTGTAAAGTTTTAGTTCTCCTTTCTTTACCATTGCGTTCTCTATTTTTAGACCATTCTCGATCATTTTGGCAAAAGAGGAAGGACATTGCATCCTTAGTCGATAACTCATTTCACTGATAAGATTATCAATGAGTATGTCCACTTTTTCTTGATCAGCTACATCTTGGGGATACTTATTAAACATGTGTTTCCATCATTGTAAGAAAATCATAAAGGATTCACCATTCTTTTGTTTAACATTGCAGAGATCTAGCATTGTTATTTCATTCCTTATGTTGTAGGAGTATTGTGAAATAAACCTATTCACAAGTTCTTCAAAGGATTTGATTCCAGATGGTAATCTTGAAAACCACTCCATTGATTGTCCATTTGAACTCCTAGGAAAAAGATGCATAAGGTAAGTTTAATCATGAGAAAATTCCATGCTCATAGTACAAAACTCCCTAATGTGATCTTGAGGATTATATTTTCCATCGTATTTGGCATATTTAGGAATCTCACAATGTTGCGGAAATGGTGTCCTATTCAGATTTTTATCAAATGGATATGGGCATATATCTTCTAATGAATACTTCTTCAATCTTGTCCTATTTTGCATGTCTTGTATCTGTTGTTGTAGAGTTTGTATTTGTTGAGTAAGGTTTGACAATGGATTATCCACATAGTTTCTCCTTGTTTCTTTGTGAGTTCTCTTATCACTACGCTCTTTTCTTTTGTCATCCCTTTCTTTCCTTGTTTCTTCATTGCTTTCTTTGTTCACATCTTCATTATTTGGCTCATCTATGTTTTGGGTGTTACTTGCCTCCGCATCTTGTTTCAAGCTTTCTATGTTAAAGTCTTGTGGTAATTTAGCTCCAGATTTTGCCAACATCAAGAGATACTTTTCTTTTTGTTTTGCCAACAATTTTTCCATTAGCCTATCAAATTTGAAATCTTGCTCAAGGTCTCTAATGGTGCTATTGACTACTTCTTCGTCAACAACAGTAAATCCAAAAGTTTGGAATATAAGATTATCTTCTTCCTCCATTTGTTGTTGTTTTCTAAGTTGTTCATGTTGGGCTCTAGTCCAAACTGGCATGTGATTATTTCAAAGTTGTTGAAAGTTCCAAAGGAAAAAGTCAATAGGTGATTATTGGTTTAGGAAGATATGCCTTGTTGATTTTACCACTATTGTTTGTTCGTTGGGATAAAGCATCTCTTTGTTGAAAAGCACGTCTTTGCAAAATTTCATCGTCAAATTCTATACCGCAACCACATAGGTAGTGACGAAAATGGTGTAGGAATGTCCTATGTTTCAATAAGATCTTGCGATTGATATACAAGAATCTTATCCTTTTCTGAGTAGCTTTATAACTGGGTTTTCTTTTCCTAAGGTGATACTTAAAAGTCATATAAGCATTTGGCAATTCACAAGTTTGCTTGATTCCAATGTTGGTGCAATTCTGGTTTTGATATAACCTAGGTTCAAAATAGGAAAGATATATCCAAGATTAGGAACCTAGTATAGATTGTTCAAGCTTCGTGATAGAGGATTTGATTATCTTGATGAGAAACTTGACAAGGATGTCGATTTTTTTGCACTTAAGATGGTTGAATCAATAGCTTGTTGAATGTTGATGTTTATAGAACTTTTTGGGAATAACCTGTTGGATTAGTGACCTAGTTGTTTGAGCTAGTTTGAAAATACGTGATGGTTTAGAGACAAATCTACTTCAAGAATTATTTTGATATTGATGTTTTGACACTTTGATTTTGATCTGGCGTTTCAAGTGTTGGAAATCTTTTTGTATTACCCTTTTGATCACACTTTTTTCAATAATTTGTTGGATTTTTGCTCTCTTGTAGATGATTATTTTCTTCAATTTTTGACCATTTGGAACATGTTACAGACATAGAAGACACAATGTTTAATAAACAAAATGCACAAGCAAGTATAATCCCTATGGCAAACTAAGACAATAGTTGTTGAATCTCACGTGGGGTTTCCCCCAAGGCTACGCTATTCAAAGCGGATATTTAGATGCTTGACCTCACTAGCTCTACACTTGACACTCACTTCTTCGGGGCAGCCAAGCACCAGTTTCCATGAAAACTCCTCATGGCAAACTTTATATCTCTACTAGGAACCGTATGTATGTGAGCTGCCTCAGAGGTTCGACCGCCTGTGCCAACAATTAGAAGGATTTTGGCAACTAGTACAAGTGGTTTTTAGTAAAGGCTTCTGGTCATGTGGCCATACATGCGGCACTTTCAACTCTATAAATAAAGAAGGTTCTCAACCTATAGAGGTTATGCTCCATAGGGTTTATGGGGAAACATAGTGTCGGTATGAACTTATCAGCACATGTTGTTTGGGACTTTCGTGACAAACGCAATTTATTTATAGTGGATTGGAAGGACTCGGTATTAGCCTGTTTCCACTTTAGGTCATTCCCCTCTCACTGACCCCCTCAAGGTAGCTCGGGAAGGTAGGCCCTCTAAAAGATTTCATTGCTTGAAAGTAAAGAAAGCGTAAAAGAGTGGGTTTGGATTTTTGGTCACCCAATAAAGGGGAGAGCATATACCTAACACTTTCGAGACACAGAATATAAGTGTTCTTTTTAACCTTTTCAAAGTAATTGTTGGCTAAGTCCTATTTGGAGATGTTGCTCCAACAAGCATGGTGTTTATTTTAGCCCTTTTAAAAGTCTATGTGCAATTATTTTAGAGAAAATACTAAAAATGCAAATTGCATGCTATCAATTCATCCTCTTAGTTAACCTAGATGATCAAGATATGATATGTTACTTCCCAAAACAAGGCTTTTAATTAACTAGATGATGAAATGCATAAAATTTGCCTTAAATACCATCCTACACATGCATGCTAGTAATCTGAAAAATTTGATTTCTTGGACATTCAGACTTGCAAGAAATTTTTTCTCAGTTTGTAAACAGAAGCGCTAATATAACACATGCGCTACCTTTTTGCTCAAAAGTGCTAACTTGCAAGTGAAAAGCGCTAACCTAGACAACAAAAGCGTTGCTCTGTGGATACAAAAGCGTGATTTCTTTGACAAATGCGCTAACCTAGGACACAAATGCGTGAACCTGTAATGAAAATGCACAAACTTTAAGACAAAAGCGCTAACCTAAAATGCTCATGCACTAACCTATGGTGCAAATGTGCTAACCTAGAAGGCAAATGCGCTAACCTACAGAAAAAAAGCATTGTCAGAATTCACACCTGCATGAATTTGCATTATGAATGCGTTAATTTTATTATTTGTGAGATTTTTAAAGGTATATGCGAGGTCTATGAGCCCCATAGTGGGCGCCAAAATGTGTCGACTTGAATTTCATCCTCAGAATGTTACCTGTAATAAGTTAGTTTCACAAAATACAAATGGAAATACTACAGGAAATCCAAACTCAACCAATAAAACTACATGAAGAACATATGAAATAAAATACTAATATTGTCTTCATGGCTTATGTCTCATTATGTCCTAACTCCACTATTCTTGGTTGCAGATGGTGTCTTCTCAGACAATGCACTGATGGCTTCCAAGATGGCATATGAAGAATGGACTGATAACTTGTGGTTAACTGATAGTATGATATGCAAATATTACATGATTATGCTAAAATGATTATGCTATATGATAATTTCTATTGCTATTTGCTTCAAAAACTCACAGGTGCATATGATTAATTTGAAGACTCACTTGAAGATTCTTGAAGTCTAACTCTCTCTCAACTGAAGCTCTTGATTTTATAGATCTTGAGAGGATTAGATGATGTGGCTCAAATCAATGGTCCTGATCAAATCTATAGATTTGGATGGTTGTGAGAAAAGGTGAAGGTTGAGAGAAAGGGGGAAGGAGAAGACAAGTGTCACTCATCTCACCTTGACTGGGTTGTTGACTGAGGGAATCTAGGGATGGTTGGAGAAAATTTAGGCATTAGAGGACAAGTGGACTCAAGTCTTTCCTAAGATGTAGGGGGTGTTGGAGAGAATATAGGAAATGGTTATGAAATATGTGTACATACACAATATTCATTAAGTTTTGGTAGTTGAAGATAAATGATAAATTAATATTTAAGAAATATTAATTTCCTTAGCCAAATGATGGATGAGTTGGCAAAGGGAAGATGAAGTGGAGATGGAGGGTGAGTTGGATAAGGGAGATTAAATAATTTAAGAATTTATTTAATATTTGAGACTATAGGATAGGAGAATAACTATAAAATATTAGATATTTAATTAACTAGATGAATAGGATAAATGAATTAATTAATAAAATATTAATTAATAGAAAGATACGAAAAATGAATTAAATAAATTAATCTTTTCAAATTAACTATTTAATAGAAGAATAATTATTAAATAAATATTAAATATTTATTTAATTGCTCATAGCCAATTTTTATGTGTATGCAAAATCAAATTCATTTCTTATTATATCCTCAGGGAAATTGTGCTCATGGGGCAATGGGCCTCCTTTTATTCTTGCCCTGAAAATATTGTAAATTCCCACCAGGTCACTATGTCTAACTCTGCTAACCTCTAAATGATAAGGTACGAAAAGCTTGTCAAAATGCACATATACCCCTTTTATAATTACAAAGTATGGAATGTAATCAGGGAAAATAGTCCCTTTGCCTCTACCCTTCAACTCCTTATCATGTATACAACCTATTTGCCATATTACTTCAACAAAACCTATTTTAGCTGAAAGTTTGGGTAGATTTATTTTTTTAAATGTGGAAGAAGGCAATCTCAAAGGACTGAAACCTTCTTCCTCTAATTTTACTTGTACTCATGAACAGTTTGTAGATGACTCAATCACTATGGTGGAACCTACCATTAGGGAAGCTAAAAATATGAAGAATGTTATGAATATTTATGAATCTGCTTATGGTCAAAAAATTAATTGGGATAAGAGCTCTTTGTTCTTTATCAATACCCCTATTCAAAGACAATTAAGGATTGAAAGAATTCTTGGTTGTAAAATACCTGAGCTTCCCTCTACTTATTTGGGGCTTCCCCTTTATATTAAGCTTGTGGATAATTTTTGGATTAAGTTGGTTGACAGATTCAACTCCGAATTGGTAGGTTGGAAAGGGGCAGTCCTTAGTCAAGCGAGCAAGGTTATGCTGCTCAAAGCCACTCTCCAAAACTTGTCTGTTTATGCCCTCATTTTGTTTAAAATCCCTAGAAAGTTTGCGGAAGCAATTGAAAGAATCCAAAAAAAGTTTCTTTGGTCGGGAGTGGAAGTCAAGAATAGAATTCCCCTTATTGCCTGGAATAAAATCTTCTCTCCTAACGCCTCCGGGGGGTTGGGTTTAAGGAATATAAGCTCTATGAATAATGCCTTATTAGCTAAACAAATTTGGAGAATGAAAGGGGAGGAAAGAGAGTGGAATTTAATCTGGAGAAATAAATATCTTCGCATGCAACCTTCTGAGGAAGAATTTTTAGATAAATAATTTATTGTTGAAGGTTCTACAATATGGAATGCAGTTCAATCAGCTAAAAGTTGGGGTGTAGTTGGAAGAATGTGGAATCTGGGGAATGGAAGAAGTATAAGATTTTGGGAAGACAGATGGATTATGGATAAACCTCTGGAGGAAATTACAATCCTTTATCATTGGAAAGATTGGTTCAAAAGAAGGTATGGGGGTTTGGTCAGAGATTACTAGAGAAAAGGGAAATGGATTGATTTTAGCCAGTAGTGTCCGAGGTTAAAGTTTCTTGAGATTGTACTTTCTTCTAAAATTCTGAGAGACAACAAAGAGGATAGTTTGATATGGAGGGAAACCCCGGATGGGAATTATCCTGTGCCCTCGGCTGTGGCTATCCAAGATAAAGTTGTGGAAGAAATTCCTATTTGTGCTAAAGTTTGGAATAAGAAGTTAGTTCCTAAAGTTAATATATTTTTTTGGATCTTTATCCAAAACAAGGTATTAACTTTGGACAACCTTCAAATGCGAGGATTTGTTTTTCCTAATAGGTGTTCTCTTTGTTGTAGGGAAGAAGAGTCTTCTTGCCATATTATCCATTAGTGTACTTTCAGCCAAGAAATTTGGAAAATTATTTTAAGTGGGTGGAAGTTGAGTTGGGTTTTTCTAAACTCTCTAGGGGAATCCTGGTAGCAATGGCACTGCCCTAATTCCAACCCAAAGATTGTGGAGCTTTGGAAACTTACCTTCACTAATGTTATCTAGAATATTCGGAAAGAGCACAACAACAGGATTTTTAGGGATAAAAGTGCCAACCCTGAAGTGGTGGTGGATAAAATTTACAGGAGTATCTTTGAATGCATCAATGGTATTGATGATGGACCAGTTGCTAAAGAAGACTTCAATGACAGGTGGAACCTTTCCACTACCAAATTTAGTAAGGAGAAGGGTAGAGAAGGTCTTGCTTGGTGTTTTCCACCTCAGTGATGGATAAAGGCCAACTTTGATGGGGATTCTAAGGGGAATCCGAGTAAAGCTGGTTATGGGGGCATTGTCAAGAATTTTGCTGGAAGTTGCCTAGTGGCAGTTGCTAGTCCTTTGGGGAGTCAAACCAGTCATTTTGCTAAAGCCTCAACTACGCTGAATACTCTAATTATTGCTAAGAACCTAAATCATGATAAATTATGGCTTGAGGGAGACTCACTTAATATTATTAAGTGTTTGAAGGGGGAAACCGAGCCATCGTGGTACATTGAAAACATTATTTTGAAAGCTAGGGAAATTATTGCTAGTTTTAAAGTAATAATAATAGAACATGCCTTTAGAGAGAAAAATATGGTGGCGGATTGTCTGGCGAACCTAGGCGTTAGCTCCAAATCTCAAACAATTTGCCATGGGGAAGACATTAATATGAGTATTAAAGAGCTCCTCAGAAAGGATAGATTTACCGGGAAAGAAGGACCGCATAATCATGATAGTTGATATGAGTAATTTATGCACTGACAGAAAGGTAATGATTACTTGGCAAAGTGGCAGAATGCCAATCAAATATAATATCACTTCGCACACTTTGTGGGTCATCTTTTTCAAAATTTTGAGAGACAATGAGAAGAAATTTTTGAGTTTGCAAAAGAATAGAGGTGAAAGTTTGAAATTGAATATGTGAGGTGATTTAAGGAGGGAGGAACCAGACAACACGTCCAAATGGAAGGATGTGCTAAAAGTTTGGATGAAGCTAGAAAAAGGATCCCTAATGAGTTTTATGGAGAAGCTGGTTGATTACGACAAAGGTAGGGTTAATCTCGCAGTCTCCAAAATTTTTGAAAATTGGAGTAATGGGTCCTTTAAAACTACAGTGTGAGGTTCAAATTGGATGCGGGCCTCATCGTGACTGTGACAGGTATGCCCCACTCAGGGCTCAATTTTTTTAGTGATCTTAAAGTTTCCAATAATTCGGTAAATCTTTTCCTGCATAGGGAAAAGGAGAGGGCTAAAATTGGAAAAGCCACAGGGGGTTATTATGAAGCCTCCAATATCAAGAAAATCTGGGGAAAATCTGGGGCTGGGTTTTGAATGTCATAATGGAATACATAATTGTTGAGGGCCACTTTTCTAGGGCCCACACTTATCACTTTGTGTTATTAAACCACTTCAGGCATGAGAAAAGGGTATCCTTGCCCTACTATCTCTTCAGGTCCCTTTCTAGGTCTCTCAATAAACACAACAAGAATCCCTCAAATCTGGTGCTCCATTGTGGGCTCCTGTTGCTTATTTATGAGCACTATTAAATCCTTGCCATGTAGGAAAACAAGAGGTTATCTATTTCTCTGGGGAAAGGCAAGAGAAAGCTGGAGGAAGGTGAACCCAGCAAGGAGGAGGCTACTTCTAGAAAAAAAAGCAAGAGTGCCACTGGGATGAAAGCCCATGATGAAAAGAATGACACTGAGGAAATTGGAAAAGAGGGCAGTGAATTGGAAATTGATAAGTCAAAGGGTGAGGACAGTTGGAAAGATGAGGATGTGGGTGCAGAGGATGAAGAAGATGAGAACGAGTCCAACAATGATAGCCCAATTTACAGTGCTAGCTTAGGCAACGACAACAGCCAACCTATGGTGGATTTGGATGACAAGGATAATGAGGAAAAATATTTGAATTTTGAGAGGGAGAAGAACAAAGAACCCAAGAAGGATATGGCTAAGGATAGTCTGAGTGAGGATAAGGAAAGCGCTGGAGAAGGGTTATTCCTGGCTAACCTTAAAAAACTCACTGAGGCTAGATTGGGTTATGACAGATGGACATATGAACTATTGAAGAACCTATAAAAAATGGGAAATAGATGGGTGAGAAAAGGAAGGAAGATGACAGGAAATGGAGAAAAAAGTTAAAAAATGGTAGCTCAGATTGACTATTTGGAAGAAGGGAAAGTGGCGATGAAAAACCTGCTGGGTATTATCCCGAATATCTTGTCTACTATTACAAAGAACCTAGAGGATATTTCGAAGGTCCTCGATAACTCCATCTCTCCCAAACTGGTGGTGGACCTTGACATGGATGAAGATGCAATCAAGAGTGGAAGTGGGGAAGATACACCTAGTGGAGCAGCAAAGAGAACTAGAGCGAGTGTTAAGAAAGTTGATGCTGCTTCTGCTAAGGATATCCCTACTCTTAGGGATAATATCAAAGACCTATATGGGATTAGCAGTAACTTGGCTAATGCCCTGAAATATAAATTAGTTCCTTTTGTCGGGTCTGGCTGGTTTTTTGCTATTTTTGGGGGGTTTTTAGCTTGTTTTTTCTAGTTATTTTGTTGGTTTTCCTAATGTTTGTTCCTCCTGGTTTCTTAATGCTTTTATCTTGTAAGGTCCTTTTGTAAAGGGTTTCGAGGCCCCTTAAAAACCTTCTTTTACTTTAATAAAAAACAAAACCTAACCTTAAAGGAACATTAAAAGGAAATACATGTGGTTGACCAGCGAACTCATAGACTTTGATAACTGTACTAACAGGATAAGGGATAATATTCCCCCAGCTGTGCTCAATTTTTAAAAGTGGTAGCCTTTCCTTTGGTATTATAAAATCATGTGGCTACATGGGAATCCTTGGTAGATTTACAATTAATCTTTGCCTCAATCTAGAAGCAAAACTATTATCAAACCTCACAAAACTGGCTTCCTGCTTGTCCCAAGATATGTCCATACTCCATAGTTGCACTGTTACCTCAATATTATCAATTGTTCTCTTAAGATTCATGGTACCTTCAAAATAATCCGCATTTATATACAAAAAAATGTGCATTAACAATGAATATCAATATAAATGAGTACTAAATACATCATTCTTAATATCTTGCAACCTTTTATGAATCTTTTCTTCAAGGTACGTGACAAAGTCAAAAACCATTGTAAAGTCTGGATGTTGAATCTATATAGGCATATAGATAAAATTAGGTGGCATGACTGTAATAGGGTTGGAACCTAAAATTTGGCACAAAGAAAAGAAAGTGCCCTGCAAATATTTGGCAAAAGCACCAATAGGAAAAGGCTCCACTGAACTAGGGCCAATATGATAAGTTGTGTTTCCTACTTTTGCCAAATGGGCTGGAAGGAGGCTAGCACTAATGAAACCTTTCATCCTATAGTATTTGGCCTTTAATTCATTCAAATCTATCTAAATCAGTGTAGAAGAAGGTTCATAAAAATCAAAAATCTCTTGGAATTCCTCCCTCATTTCCCCTTATTACTCTTGAAATGGGGTCATATATGTCTGCAATCACTTTGAGGAGGTCGACATCCATGAATACATTGGGCACCACTAATTTTCTCGTCATATTTCCAGACACTTAAAAATAGGGATTACAAATTCCTTTGTCCATACCACAACTTGAACATTTCAGCACCAGTCACTAGCACCCTAGTATCTGAAATGTTATATGACTTATCAGTTAACCCTTCTCCTAGCGTTTTTCCTTGTACAAGTCTCTTCCCTTGATATTTATCATTTTTGGAGGGCTTCAATTGATCAATAAAATTATCAAACATATTCCTCTTCTGATACTGTATTTATCCTGAGTGGTTTCACAGGGGAGCCATCCTACTTGACTAGGGCTTCTTAACAATTATCCACAAAAGGAAGAAGGAAACTAGGGCTTAACATGAGCCTATCAATTTCAACACAAACAATGCAAATTTTCACAATCTTTTTACCAAATTTTAAACCCTAGAGAAATTCACAATCCTTTTCCTATAGTTTTACACAATCTGCACTTTCAACAGCTCTGAAAACACAGAAGAATGATTTAGCAACTTACAGCTTTGTATGCACCATATGAACCTTAAATCTACACTGTAATAACTCATTCTGATCCTCTTCAGCCCAGGAAACACCTTATAATCACCACTGATTCACTTTGTGAGTCGATAATAATTCTAAAAAGGCTTTCATTGTCATTCTAGAATCGAGCGTCATTGTAATGTCCCACCAGAAACCCCAAAGGAATACCAACAACTAAGGGTGAAATAATTTTTTTTTAAAAGTATAAATCACATTAAGTGCATCAATTACCACATGTCACAATAATAACACAAGCGAAAGACTACACCAGAATTCCTAAAGGGTTACCAAATGAAGAATAAAACTAAAGATTAAATTCCATAATTCTGATTAATCCATTTAGCCATCATTACTCATTGAACAAAATAACCCATATACATAAACAAAATACATCATTTGAAGATTGAATGAGTAACAATATAATTTTCTCTTAAATTAAGCATTTACACAAATCATATAGATAGCTGATTAAAAAAATCCAACACTTAAGATTACATTGATCATAAAATACATGGCTTCCAATAGTACATAAAAAGTTAACATCTTAACCAAATTACAAGGTTACATAAATTCATGATACAAATGACCACATAGGTCTCCAAAGAACAATAATCTCCAACATGAGGTAGAGTATGAGTCACGAACTACAGGAACACCTGTGAAGTCAACCCTCACATGAAAGTACAAACAAGAACATCCGATGGGAAGTGGCACTACCACCCGACCATGTGATCCCAAAATGGAATCACCCCACCGTGCTAGGAGATAACAGAGGACCCTCAAGCAAGCATAAGAAATACATGGATGACTGGACAAAATGAATCCATGACTGGACAATACGACTCCACAATATTCTAGGTCACTCAACATCACAATACTCAAGTGACCCTAAAGAGAGAGTGTCATCGCATAGCTTAAGATGGTTACCCTAGGTAGGCTTCCATAGGTCCAGGCCCCCATCCTAGGTTATCCTGGTAACCTTTCCCGAACCTCCAGCTCCATCTAAGTCTCATGCGGACCCTACAAACCCTTCGTGAAGACAAGGTGGTCGGTTTGCCATTCTAGGCCTTCCCATTATATCTTGAGCCTATACGAGCACTCAACCATGCACAGGGTACAATACTTATATAATGTTAAAAACTATCCACCTCCTAATCAATTATTAGGTTATCACTTATTATCTAACTTTCAAGGGGTTATCCTGCCATCCAATTTGGGAGCGGCCCCAACTCGAAATCCACTCTCTCATAGGACACTAAACAAAGATGGTCACTCTACGAGGATCCTATGGTGAAGAAGACAACCATAACACCACTATCCAAATACAAGTGGCCAAAAACAAAGACATACTAACTCTTGATTAACCATAAGGAAAAGCACTACATGGTTAAGACAATGAGGTAATCATACATCACTTGGTCAAGAGACACAAAATATGCCACAATAGGATGACTAAATCATAGATGAGAAATAACCACCAATTAAACTCTTTGCAAGAAAAGCTAATTTCACTAAGTCCGAACTCAGGCAATCTTTGAGAAAATCATCATCATAAACACTTGCAATTTCATTGATTGAAAATTAAATAAAAACACCCTACATTTAATGCCTCATTCAAAAACATCATTCAATTCTATATAATTTCCAATTCAATATTCCAACAAAGTAATAAAATCCATATTAAATATTTAACCAAATAAAATATGAATTATATTAAACATATAATCTATTTCCCCAAATTAAACCCAAATTTATCAATTTGAATTAATAATCCAAAGCCTTGATTTACAAGCAAAATAAAAATAAATCCATATATATATATATATATATATATATATATATATATATATATATATATATATATATATATATATATATATATATATATATATATATATATATATATATATATATATATATATATATATATATATATATATATATATATATATTAACAATTACTTTAATAAACTAAAATTTTAAACTAGCATATAAAATTTTCATCGCATTTTAATAAAAATAACGGCACGTTTTACATACCCACACAAGAGGGGTAAATAAATCCCGGCGGTGGGCAAAGCCCTACCCATGGGTAGTGTTGCTATCAAAAGGCTGTAGTTACTACCTGTCGATAGTGCTGCTATCGATTGGTAGCAGGCACTACCATTGGTAGTGCTGCTACCAACCGATGGTGCTACTACCTTGCATAGCAGCCACTACTGACCGGTAGTGCTGCTAACCGGGCTAGCAGTCACTACCATCCCACATGGTGGGACTAGCCCACCACGTGGGCTTAGATAATAATAATATTTTATTTTATATATATTTTTTTGAAAATAAAAATAAAAAACTACCCATCCCCTACCTCCATTACTGGTAAAAACAAACCCAGTGAACAAAATTTCAACTTTGAAATGATATAATTTTAATAAGGAGATTTTGAAAACCAAATAAACATAAAGGCTCTAATATATGAAAAGCTTGGGGAAACACAAAAGAATTTTAAAGAGATAAGAAGGGATTTAATTAATTTCTACATTCTTCTCACACAGGGGGAGTCCTTGCATCATGTAAGAGGCAAATAAACAATTTTTTGCCAATATAAACCCCAAGTCTTGGGCAAATAGAAGCTAGTAATCACACAGAAAACTAAATCTATTTCTTTCTATACTATATAGAGGAAATAACTCAAGAACTAGATTTTGCATGAACACACAACACACAGCAAAATAGAAATTGAACCATTTTCTTTCAACATGCACACATTTGATTTGAATTCAACAAAATACAATAACAACTACCCTTCCTTTCAAATCCAACATCCAACAAGAATCTTCAAAGAGATTTCACAATTTAAACACTCACAGGAAGAAAACTCAAACATTCAAATTTAATAGCAAAACAAGAAGTAGACTTCCTAACCTTCAAGGCAATCTAGGAAGCAAATTTGTGGAAGAGTTCCAACCTTGCAAACCAAATCCAACTCCAAGTTCCTCCTTCCAAATGGGTTTTCCAAATTTTGGATTAAAAAATATGCCTCTCTTCTTCCTGTGAACTTCCAAGAATATATGGGAAAAATATATTTTCAACCTAAACTTTTAGGTTGAAAATATTTCTCCACCAAACAGAATAAACTATTTTAAAAGTAAAAGAAATCTAATTTACCTTTTCCATAAACAATTACTTTTCAAAAAATATAAAATCCAAAAGTTAAATAGAAAGGTAAAAGGGAAATGCTTTTATTTATTTATTTTCTATTTCCCATTGTAGGATTTTGCCAAGATCAAGGGCACAATGAAAAGCATAAAAAAAGAGACAATAGAATGACAAGAACAAAACTGTATTCTCATCAATATGCAAATGATCAACTGGATTAACCAATACAATGAATATAGGCAAGGCCATATGGATGTACGAGCACACAATTATGACACGTGGCTCAATGAGAAACAAGGGTAGGTAAGAAATACTAGGGGTAGGTAGGAGAAATAATATAATATTCCACAAGAGGTGGATAACCCACCGAATGTGGAGTGTAACAACAAAACAAGACCACAAAAGGTGGAATTTCTCCTACAAGCTCTATCCCTATGTGCACACTTCCCTAAGTGTCTCAAATACAAACTATGAAGAAATGCATTATCCTAAGTTAACTTAAGTAAAGTGTAATAATATCCAAAATGAATATTTATTTACACCAACACCCCCCCTTAAGTGCAACTTAGGGGAATGAAGACTCAAGTCAACAATGCAAGATGGGTCCCGGCTACTAGGCCATGATAGGTACCCATGTACAATATGCAAATGCAAGCAAAACCATGCAATGCAATCTCTCACAAATGGAGAAAGAGAGAAAACCCAATGGGAAAAAACTCCCCCCCAAAAGAGAGATGAAAGTACAAAAGACTCTCAAAGAAGAAGGACAAAACCTCAAGAGAGGAAGGAGAAGTCAGCTGACCCCCCCTAATGACACATCCCACACCCCCAAGAGAGCTCGCAACTACTGGAACTTACTCTTGGTGAAAGGTTTGGTGAATATGTCAGCAACTTGCTCCCCTGTAGGACAATACTGCAAATCAATGACCTGCTCCGAAATCATCTCTCGGATATAGTGCATATGAATCTCGATGTGTTTGGTCCACTGGTGCTGGACCGCGTTCTTTGAGATTGCAATAGCACTCTGATTGTCGCAATCTAGAATTGTCGGCCGTGGAGTGGTGAATCCAAACTCTGTGAGAATCTTCTAGAGCCAAATGGTCTCAGTCGCTATGTTAATAGCACCTTGATACTCAGCCTCAGTCAAAGAGAGAGCAATAGCATGTTGCTTCTTTCTCTGCCAACAAATGGGGCCTGAACCAAGGTGAAAACTGTAACTGGAAGTAGACTTATGATCATCAAGATCGCCAGCCCAATCGGAGTCTATGTAACCAACCAAGTAAAGTCCTGTGCCTACTGCATAGTGAATCCCATAGTGATGTGTACCCTGGATGTAATGAAGGATGCGTTTGGTGGCTTTCCAATGAAGCTCATGTGGTTCCTGCATGAAGCGGGAAACCATGCCAACTACAAATGAAATATCAGGGCATGTATGGGTCGAGTAGATGAGACTACCCACAAGCTAATGATACAAAGTGGCATCAACTGGTGGAGAAGAACACTGAGCCTCAAGCTTGACTCCTGAAAGAAAGGGAGTCGGGGTAGGCTTACAATCAGCCATATGAAAGCATGCAAGTAGATCAAGAGCATACTTGGGCTGCAATAGTGTAATCCCAGAAGATGACTGTGTAATCTCAATCCTGAGAAAGTAGTGCAAAAGTCCCAAGTCAGTCATAGCAAATCTGTCATGCAAAGCAGATTTGACCCTACTAATGATGGATGTGACACTCCCTGTAATTGAGGCTCCTCAACTACAAGTGGACCCTGCAAGTCAGAGTTGAAGGAGTCTCATCATCTGAATCACTAGCATCACTATCCACAATGGAGGAAGGTGGAGGAGATAGAGAGGCTAAGCTAGGAGAGCTTTCCTCAAAGTGTACACTCCTCTCAATGAACACCTCATGTGTCTCGGGATCCATCAATCTATATGCCTTAACACCCTTAGGATATCCAACAAATATGCAAGGTCGACTCTGTGGTTCCAATGCCTTGCATTTCTGTGAAGGTATGTGAGCTCATGCTGGACACCCAAAGACTCTGAAATGTCTCACAATCGGTTTCCTTCCTGCCCAAACCTCAAAAGGAGTAATACCTTGCAAAGCTTTGTGAGGAACCCGATTCTGGATGTGTGTGACACAACTGATAGCCTCTACCCAAAAGGCGGGATCAAGAGAACGTGCATGTATCATACAACTAGCCATTTCTTTGAGAGTTTGATTCTTGCACTCTGCAACTCCATTTTTTTGTGGAGTGTATGTGACAGAATGCTGAAGATCAATCCCCTCAAATTTACAAAAATCCTTAAGTCTTTTGTTCACATATTCCCTTCCATTATCTGTGTGAAGAATCTTCACCACTTTCCCAAATTGCTTCTCCACACGAGTCTTGAAGTCCTAAAATTTGTCAAATACTTCACTCTCATGAATATGAAAGTAGACCCAAGTGAAGCAAGAGTAGTCATCAATGAAGGTGAGGACATAGTGGGCCTTGCTAAATGAAGGTGCTGGAAATGGACTTGCTACATCATTGTGAACAAGTTGAAGAACTTCCATAGCTCTCCAAGCTTTCCCTTTATCAAACTTCTCTTCGAGATGCTTGCCCATGGAACAACCTGAACATACACCCTCTAAAAAAATGATTTGAGGTAGACCTGTGACCATGTCTTTAGTGCTGAGCTGCTGAAGATAGCGGTAGTTGAGGTGACCAAACCGCTCATGCCATAGCTTACTTTCTGAATTTGAATGAGTAAGCAAGGCCCTAGAAGGTGAACTTGGCACAAAGTGGGAGAATGAATAAAGCCTTGAGTTGTCATTAACTTGTCCCACTGCTACCAAGGCATCATCATCAAGTTCCTTTACCACAACTGAATCAGGTGTAAACTCAACCTTTTTCCCATTTCCATAGTGAGTGATTTGATAGATAGAGAGAAGGTTGGTAGATAAGTTAGGAACATAGAGAACATTCTCAAATGTTCCATCATCCATGTCAACTGAACCTTTCCCTTCAATCTCTACTTATGTATCATCACCTATGTAAATGTGAGGTACCTTAGATGGCTCCAATGAAGAAAACTACTCCTTTGTAGAACCCATGTGATATGAGGCACCTAAGTCAAGTATCCACTGTGGTGAAGAACCTGTAGTAGCCACAAATGCTTGCCCTTTTCCCTTAGACTATGAGGAAGAGGAAGGAGTTGAATCCTTCTTTGTGTAGGCAGATGACAAGTTGATGTTGTTTTTATTGAGAAGATTTGTCAACTCATCAACCTGCTTGGTGTGGCATCGATGCTCATCATGACCATACTTCTTGCAATATGCATAAGTTGGTTTATCCTTCTTAGGTGGTGTCCCCTTCTTGGAAGAGGATTAAAAATTGCCTTGTGATGGAGAGGATGATTGTCCTTTTTCCTATTGTGGCTTAGACCTGGATTGCTTCTTCTTCTTGTTGGAATCTTTGCCTTGACTTCCTTGATTCCCTTGATTAGCCACCAAAGCCTTGGACTTTGAAGACTTGAGAAGCCCCATGTTTGACAACTTAGATTGTTCCAATATCAACATTTCTGTGAAAGCATCAAATGAAGGCATAACATAGGAACTCCCTACTGTCAAATGATGAGTTTGGAAGCTAGACACAAATGCTGCATATTCTAGTGCAAGCTTGTCCAACAAGTTGAATATTAACTGAGCATCCTTTTTATCAATTCCACAATCCTTAAGCTTTGCTCTTAGCTAATTTTCTTTGGTGACATAATCTTGGATTGTATTAAAACTCTTGGGATCCAAGTTGGCGAGCTCATTGTCAATTTTGTAACCTCTGATTTCATCAACTTGACCATACAATTTCTGAAACATATCCCAAGCCTCTTTGATTGTTGTACACATCTCAATGTGAAAAATGAGGTCATCTGATACATACTTGCACAAAGTTCGAAGAGCCATGCAATTCTTAGTGAGCCATTCTAATTGAGCATTAGCATCAGCCTTAGGATCAGGTGGTGCTGCTATTGTTCCATCTATGTAATGCGTGAGACCCTTTTCCATTAATTTGTTCCATACTTTAATTTTCCATGATGCATAATTATGTGGAGTTAAAGGTGGAAATTTATGAGGACTCAATGCAACAAAAATGAAAGAGCACAAAGAGAGGCACAATCACACAAGACACCCCCCCAAATTCACTTAATCAAAGAACTCCCCCAAAAGTGATGATTTGGCACTTTATACTTAGTGCGTATATAATGGGTCACTTGCAAAAAATGGAAAAGTGGGCTTCTGATTTCAATTTTACAACTACCTCAATAAGGCCAAAAGAGACTCAAACTAATAATGCAAGAGATCTAAACTAAGATCCAAGCACTTTATAAGTACCTAATAGGCCAAATAAGACCAATATCTGAAAGTAAAACTTCCACTTAAAATATCTGAAATTCGATCATAGATTATGAAAGTAGATGAAAAAACATACACTCTCAAAAAAAATGGCACCTGAAAAGGAGGTCATATGAGCTCAAACGAGGCCTTTGAAGTTGCAGAATTGGGGATTGGATAGGTACAGCTGAGAGAATCCAAAATTTTTGAAAAAATTGTGCACCAAAATCAGAAAATAACCACACCACTGTGAAGAGCATGAAATTTTAGCCCATTTCAAAAAAAATTGCACAAAAAAAGGAGCAAAAATGAGCAAGATATGGCATTTCAAAGTTGAACTCCAAAACTGGAAAGCTCAATGAAGAGGGGGTCAAAAAATTTCAAAAATCTGCTGATGTGGTGCTGATGTCAGAAAATTACAAGCTTAAATTTGACACTCGTATGACCATCGCCAAAACTTCATAGCTGACTAGGCGCTGACTTGGCGCGATCTAACTGGCTGAAAATCTAACTGGGCAGATGAAGTGTCAGATGATGAGGTGGCCACGGGCCAGTGGCCTCTTGCCACATGGCAGGTGTGGATTCACCAGGTTTCTTGCATGGGCAGTGATGAGGTAGGCAGCCTGCACGGGCGGTGGCAACGCAGCCTGCTGGGCTGGGCGGTGACGGTGCGGCGTGGGGAAGCCCGGCGGGGCTGCAGTGCAGTGAGCTGCGAACTGCGGCGGGGGAGTTGTGACCGGACTGAGGCAGCTATGGCATGCAGACTGCGAGCTATGGGGTTGGCGGTGACGATGGGCAGTGGGGCCGAGAGCTTCTTTGCGGGAGGCATTGCTGATGTAGCGATGGTGGGGCTGGAGTGGTCGGTACGACGACAGGGGCCGGTGCCGGTGCTGGTGACTGGGGGCTGATGCTGGAAGAGTTGCTGGTGTCGCCGGTGCTGTTGGTGCTGGGAGGTGCCGGGGAGCCAAGGAGCTGGGGAGGCACCGGGAGCATGGAAACCCCTGGTGGACTAGAGCTGCAGTCCTGCAGAGTACGACAGGTCATGGGGGGGTTTGCGGACCCCCTAAAACAAAAATTTTTGAATTTTTTTTCGGAAAGAACTAATTTTTTTTTAAAAATTCGTACAATAATAGCAAAGCTGGCGAAAAAAAATTTCTCACCAAAATAGGTCTACTTTATAACCAAAATTCATGGAAACGACCTTCTGGATGCAATGGCGGGGTCGGATCTGGTCTAAGACACCTCCAAAAGATGCTACTCCTCAGATCTGCCTCTTGATGTCGCAATAATGTCTTTTCAAGATGAATCAATGAAGCCCCAATGGCTCTGATACCATGTAGGATTTTGCCAAGATCAAGGGCACAATGAAAAGCATAAAAAAAGAGACAATAAAATGACAAGAACAAAACTGTATTCTCATCAATATGCAAATGATCAACTGGATTAACCAATACAATGAATATAGGCCTGCTTATATAGGCAAGGCCATATGGATGTACGAGCACACAATTATGACATGTGGCTCAATGAGAAACAAGGGTAGGTAAGAAATAATATAATATTCCACAAGAGGTGGATGACCCACCGAATGTGGAGTGTAACAACAAAACAAGACCACAAAAGGTGGAATTTCTCCTACAAGCTCTATCCCTATGTGCACACTTCTCTAAGTGTCTCAAATCCAAACTACGAAGAGATGCATTATCCTAAGTTAACTTAAGTAAAGTGTAATAATATCCAAAATGAATATTTATTTACACCAACACCCCCCCTTAAGTGCAACTTAGGGGAATGAAGACTCAAGTCAACAATGCAAGATGGGTCCCGGTTACTAGGCCATGATAGGTACCCATGTACAATATGAAAAGGCAAGCAAAACAATGCAATGCAATCTCTCACAAACGGAGAAAGGGAGAAAACCCAGTGGGAAAAAACTCCCCCCCAAAAGAGAGATGAAAGTACAAAAGACTCTCAAAGAAGAAGGACAAAACCTCAAAGAGGAAAAAGTCCCCCCCATAAGAGAGGAAGGAGAAGTCAGCTGACCCCCCCTAATGACACATCCCGCACCCCCAAGAGAGCTTCGAACTGCTGGAACTTACTCTCGGTGAAAGGTTTGGTGAATATGTCAGCAACCTACTCCATTGTAGGACAATACTGCAAATCAATGACCTACTCCTGAATCAACTCTCGGATATAGTGCATATGAATCTCGATGTGTTTGGTCCGCTAGTGCTGGACTGGGTTCTTCAAGATTGCAATAGCACTCTGATTGTTGCAATGTAGAACTGTTAGTTGTGGAGTGGTGAATCCAAACTCTGTGAGAATCTGCTAGAGCCAAATGGTCTCAATCGCTACGTTAACAACGCCTTGATACTCAGCCTCAGTCGAAGAGAGATAAATAGCATGTTGCTTCTTTCTCTGCCAACAAATAGGGCCTGAACCAAGGTGAAAACTATAACCGGAAGTAGACTTATGATCTATAGGTCCCGGAGACAACTGAGAGGGGGGGTAAATTAGTTGTCAAATAAATTCAAACCAAAATCTTATTAACCAACTTAATGCTTAATACTGGTAAGACAGTTAAGTATGCTGGTAAACAGTGTTAATAGAAAATTGCTATACCAGTAAGAATTAATACATCAAACATAAGCACAAAGTCGTCCACAACACATGACACCAATATTTGTACGTGGAAACCCTGTAAGGGGAAAAACCATGGTGGGAAACCTTACCCACAATTAGATGATACTACTACAGATAGTAAGTGTACAAAGAGGGGTCCGCACATGCAGAAAGGCCAACAGCCTAGAGCTCACTGCTCAATCACAAATGGGAGTCACACTGACTACAGCTAGATGGTTAAATCCAATAAGAATGTACTGCACAAAATAGCATCTTCATATGCTGGATTCAGTACTGGTGTAGTGCTAATATGCTTCTTCAAAAATCTAACTTTACCTTTGAATGATGTCTTCGTGTATACCTCTGCTTGATCTCGCATATACCTTCACACAATTCTTTTTTGCATTCCACATTTGATCTTACAAATAAGATCTTACATTTATACCATACCCTAAGACCAATTTTAGTAGGTTGGCTCTACAAGATATTATAATAAATTTTTTTTACAAATAATACAATATCTGATGCAATAACCGATTGAACATGTCGGCTTGATGCATTACAACAATAATAAATCATCTCCATAGCGTGCCATGCTGATCTGGAAAAGATAAGCCTGTCGGTGTAACCCTAGATAACCTAGACCTATTTGCTGGTAAAAGCAAATATGCAAATAAGAATATACCAATTATTATTACTTCAAAATAAAGTGTCCACATGATGTCTTCGACATTATCAAGTGTCTTCCATGTCATTGCAGGTACCAGTGAACATTATATCCTGCCGGTTAACCATATACTGCTAACTGTTGCATAGTTTACTGTTTGCCAGTGAATGTTGTTGGATCTCCAAGGTAGGTGAATTTAGTAGGTGTTGACATCAATGACAAAACCATACCAAAATACCAACACGATCATCAAGATTGCTAGCCCAATCGGAGTCTGTGTAACCAACCAAACGAAGTCTTGTGCCTGCTGCATAGTGAATCCCATAGTGATGTGTACCTTGGATGTAATGAAGGATGCGTTTGGGGGTTTTCCAATGAAGATCATGTGGTTCCTGCATGAAGCGGGAAACCTTGCCAAATGAAAATGAGGTTTGGAAAAAAATGAAAGACATTTATGAAGGAAATGAGAGAGCTAAGTTGACAAAGAGATTAATAGCTAAGCAAAGATATGAAAATCTAAAGATGGAAGAAGGAGAAGACATTGTAAGCTATTTTGAGAAGGTTGACAACACAGTGAACGAAATTAGAGGCACCATGGATGATAAAGATGCAATTGACCAAACCTTGATGACATTACCAATAAGCTACAATGATAAGATCTCAATTATTGAAGAAACCTATGATCCAAAGAAGTTCACCAGAGAGGATCTTTTTGGTACCTTAACTGCATTTGAAGTAAGAAAGTTTGGAAAGGACAAATACAAATCAGAGACTGCAATCAAAGGATTTGAAGATGGTCCAGATGATGAAGAGAGCTCAAATGAAATGGAAGCAAACTTTGTAAGAAAACTGAAGAAAGGCACTGGCAAGTACAAAGGTATGTTACCCTTTAAGTGTTTTAGATGTGGAAAGATTGGTCACATTGCAACTAGATGTCTGAAAAAGGGAGCTAGACAAAAGTTTAGGGAGAATAAGGGAAAATTCAATAAGAAAGCCTATTATGTTAAGGATGATGCTGACATTTCAGATGATGAATCAAACTATGAGGATTGTGATTATTTGTTTCTAGTAGAAAATGATGTTCCAAAGTTTGATATTTCTAAGATTGTTGCTAATCTATTTCATGCTAGAAGAAATAAGAATGAGTGGTTTATTGATAATGGATGTTCAAATCATATGATTGGTGATAAGAGTAATTTTAAAATGCTTGAAAAATATGATGGAGTTTTTTTTAGGTTTGGAGATGATCAGATAACACAAGTTGTTGGGATTGGTTCAATTACTTTTGATGGAAAACATAACACTAACAATGCTTATTATGTGAAGGGCTTGCATCATAATCCCTTGAGTGTGGACAGATGTACGATAATAGATACAATGTTATCTTTCATGAAAATGGATGTGAAATCTAGAAGGAGTCAGAAAACAATTATTGTAGCTGGAAGAAGGACAAATGAAAATATGTATCGATTGGAAGGAGCTACAAAACACTGCTTGATATAACAACTTTATGATAGCTGGCTATGGCATCAAAGGATGTGTCATATCAATTTTGACAACCCAATGCAGATTAGTTTGAGGAGTGCGGTAAGAGATTTACCCAGATTAACTAAATCAGAGAAGAACATTTGCAAGGAACGTCAAGTAGGAAAGCTGATTAGAAGCACATTTAGAGGAAAGGAGTACTGGTCCACCAAATTACTGGATTTGGTTCACATAGATCTTTATAGTCTGACCCGGACAAGGTTCCTGCAAGGTAAAAGATATTTCATGTTATTGATTGATGATTATTCTATAATGACTTGGGTTGCATTCTAAGAGAGAAATATGAAGCATTAGAAAAGTTCAAGATATTCAAGGAAAAAGTTGAGAATGAGGTTGACAAGAAAATCAAGTGTTTAAGGTTAGACATAGGAGGAGAATTCATTTCAGATGAGTTCAATAACTTTTTGAGAAGCATGACATCATAAGACAGTTATCTGCACCACAACAAAATGCTGTAGTTGAAAGGATGAACCAAACTATACAAGAGGCAACTAGAACTATGATGAAAGGAGAAGAGTTAGCAGAATGTTACTAGAGAGAAACAATTCATACAACATCATACACTCTTAACAAAAAAATGTATTGGAGGAAATATGGTAAGACATCCTATGAACTTTGGTATGGTAGAACTCTGAAAATAAAATATTTCAATGTATTTAGAAGCAAGTGCTATATTCAGAGAGATGAGGATAATCTTGGAAAGTTTGACAATAGAGCAGACGAAGGCATATTTTTGGGTTATTCAACAAAGAGCAAAGCATGTTGATGTTACAACAAAGGTTGAATAATATTGTTGAAAGTGCAAGTGTAAAGGTTGATGGAAGTACTGCAAAGGATTTAGAAACTATAAGAGGATATGAATTTGATAAGCCCGAATAAGAGAAAAAGAAAGAAGAAAGAGGAAGTGAAGAAAACAATGATCAAGATACTTTGACATCTGCATCCAAGACTCCAAGCTATGCCCAGAAGAATCACTAAGAAGAACATATTATCAAGGACAAAAGAAAAGGTGTTATCACAAGAAGCAAGGGAACACAAGAACAAGTCTTGTTGTGTTTGCTATCTAAAACTGAGTCAAAAACAATAGAATACAATTCTAATGATCAGTTCTTGATGAAGGCAATGAAATAGGAACTGGATTAGATTGAGAAAAACCAGACATGGGAGTTAGTCAATAGACCAGAAGACAAGAATGTGATTGAAACTAAATGGGTATTCCACAACAAGCTGGATGAAGATGGAAAGGTTGTAAGAAATAAGCCAAGGTTGGTTGGTAAAGGATACACTTAGATTGAAGGCATTGATTTTGATAAAACTTATTCCCCAGTTATATGGATGGAGGCAATCCTGTTGTTCATGGCATTTTCAACATTTAAGGACTTCAAGGGTCATTAGATGGATGTAAAATCAACATTCTCAAATGGATAACTAAAAGAACACGTTTACATTGAAAAACTAGAAGGTTTTAGGTTGAGAGATGTGTTGGAATCAAGGAACACTGAGAGGTGGGGTGAATCAGTGTTTTGCAATTTTTAACTTTATTGAACTAATCCTTCAACCACTTAATATATATGAATAAATGAAAGATGAAAGAAAAAAAACCAAATATCCACAACACCATAACACCAATATTTTTTACGTGGAAACCTGGTTAAGGGAAAAACCATGGTGGGGATGAACCCACAATATAAATATACTATGCAAAAGTATAGAAATATTACAAAGAGGAATGTACATGCATTCAGACACACTACCTAGAGCTTACTACTCAAATAAAGAAGGGCTACAACCCTAGGAAGTCTCATTATCTTACAAATAAATTATTGAAGTATATGAACTAAACAATAGCATCTACAAATTCCAAATTATAGTTCAAGTTAAGCACATTTATAGACATTTCATACTCTACCTTATCCTGCACTGATTCGCTATTTTGCATTAATTCAGACCATAAATATCTAAATTGTGCATGTGAAACTATGCACCATTGATCACACACCTTTTTCCATACACTAAATGATCAACTACATCGGCCTTATATATTCGCTACACAAAATCACATCAGCTACATGTTGACTCAAGAACATATAACATATTCACCAATCATGTATGAATAGTTGACTGAATCCGATCTCCAATGCATATGCGAACCAAAAATAATTGTCCACATGCTTCCCAAATGTGGGATAAACATCCTTGAATACAAAAACAATCACCAAATTGGCTCCAACAATTTCGCACAATGATCAATTACACAAGTCGGACATACTATACTGTTCAACCCAAAAACTAATATCCTAGATCTTCTAACTTGCACATGAATTATCACCAGAGGCTAAAATCATAGGATAAGGTACTCCAAACATCTATAAAGCTTCCCATATATTTGAAACACAAAATATCCAACTAAAATGAAATACCAACCAAAATAAAGAACTCTGCCAGATGCTCTGTTCTAACTTCACTGGACTTGACCAAATCTACACTCAGACTTTTGGTATAGACAAATCATGAATTGTAGATAGAATCACTGACTTGAGTTTCCATCAATGACAAAATCTAATGACCTATGTAGTTTTTCTTGCCAACAATCTCTCGCTTTGGCATTGATTGCAACACTTAGCGAAAAATGATAGTGTCAGAATCAATACCAACATATATACATTGCAAAACTCAAAATCTCAAAATTCCAAAATTCCAAAACTCCCCCTAAGAAGAGTACAACATTTTTCACTTCCCTACATTTGGATGAAGGAGCAGTGTTTCTATTCTACTTTGGCTTAGGAGCAGATGCTTCTGGACTAGTTGGATTTGATACCAATTTTTGGAATCAAGGAGCACTAAGAGGGGGGATGAATCAGTATTTAACTTTATTGAAATGATCCTTCAACCACTTAATGCATATGAATAAAAGAAAGATGCAAGAACAAAAACCAAATATCCACAACACCATAACACCATGATTTTTTGCATAGAAACCTGACTAAGGGAAAAACCACGATGGGGATGAACCCATAATATAAATATAGTTTGCAGAAGTATAGTAATATTACAAAGAGGAATGCACATGCATTCCGACACACTACCTAGAGCTCACTGCTCAAACAAAGAAGGGCTACAACTCTAGGAAGATTCATTGTCTTACAAACAAATTACTGAAGTATATGAACTAAACAATAGCATCTACAAATTCCAAATTATAGTTTCAGTTAAGCATATTTACAGACATTTCATACTTTTCCTTATCCTTCTCTGATTCGTTGTTCTACATTAATTCAAAGCATAAATCTTTGAATTGTGCATTTGAAATTGTGCACCATCAATCACACACCTTTTTCCATACACTAAATGATCAACTACATCGGCCTTATATATCTGCAACACAAAATCACATCGGCTACATGTCGACTCAATAACATATAACATATTCACCAATCGTGTATTAACAGTTGGCTCAATCCAATCTCTAATGCATATGAGGACCAAAAATAATTGTCCACATGCTTCCCAAATGTCAGTTAAACATCCTTGAACACAAAAATAATCACCAAATCTACTGCAACAATTCCACACAATGATTAATTAAAAAAGTCAGCCATACTGTACCATTCAACCCAAAAACTGATATACTGGATCTTCTAACTTGCACATGAATTATCATCAGAGGCTAAAATCATAGAATAAGGTACTCCAGACATCTATGAAGCTTCCCATATCTCCGCAACATTAAATATCCAACTAAAATGAAATACTGACCAAAGTACATATCTTTGTCGGATCGTCTATTCTAACTTCATCGGACTTGACCAAATCTACACTCAGACTTTTGGTATAGGCAAATCATGAATTGTGGATAGAATCACTGACTAGAGTTACCATCAATGACAACATCTGATGACTTGTGTAGTGTCTCTTGCCAACAATCTCCCCCTTTGATATTGATGGAAACAACTAGTAAAAAATGACTAAGTGTCAGAATCAGTACCAACATATATACATTGCAAAACTCAAAATTTCAAAATTCCAAAATTTTAGAACTCCCCCTAAGAAGAGTACAACAGTTCTCACTTCCCTACACCTAGATGAGGGAGAAATGTTTCTACTCTACTTTGGCTTAGGAGTAGAGGATTTTGGACTAGTTGTCTCTGATACCAATTGTTGAAATCAAGGAACATTGAGAGAGGCTGGTGAATTAGTGTTCTACAATTTTAACTTTATTGAAATGATCCTTCAACCACTTAATGCATATGAATAAAAGAAAGATGCAAGAACAAAAATCAAATATCCACAACACCATAACATATTTTTTATGTGGAAACTCAGTTAAGGGAAAAACCATGGTGAAGATGAACCCACAATATAAATATACTCTACATAAGTATAGAAATATTACAAAGAGGAATGCACATGCATTTAGGCACACTACCTAGAGCTCACTACGCAAACAAAGAAGGGCTAAAACTCTAGGAAGACTCACTATATTACAAACAAATTAATAAAGTATATGAACTAAATAATAGCATCTAAAAATGCCAAATTATAGTTCTAGTTAAGGACATTCATAGACATTTCATACTCTGCCTTATCCTTCTCTGATTCATTGTTCTGCGTTAATCTGAAGCATAAATCTTTGAATTGTGCACATGAAACTATGCACCATCAGAAACACATTTTTTCATACACTAAATGATCAACTACATTGGCCTTATATATTTGCAACATGAAATCACATTGGTTGCATGTCGGCTCAAGAACATGTAACATATTCACCAATCGTGTATGAACAATTAGCTGAATCTGATCTCTAATGCATATGAAGACCAAAAATAATTGTCCACACACTTTCCAAATGTCAGCTAAACATCCTCAAACACAAAAAAAATCACCAAATTGGCTCCAACAATTCTGCATAATGATCAATTACACAAGTCATCCATACTGTACCGTTCAACCCAAAAACTGATATACCGGATCTTCTAACTTGCACATGAGTTATCACCGGAGGCTAAAATCATAGAATAAGGTACTCCAAACATCTATCAATCTTTCCATATCTCTGCAACACAAAATATCAAACTGAAATTAAATACTGACCAAAATACAAGAACTTTATTAGATGCTCTATTCTAACTTCACTGGACTCTACCAAATCTACGCTCAAACTTTAGATATAGGCAAATCATGAATCACAAATAGAATCACCGACTAGAGGTGCATTCAATGACAACATCTGATGACCTATGAAGTCTCTTTCCAACAAGAAGATCTAAACATTTTGCATACTAAAAAAAGGCAAATAATCCCCTAGGGTTTAGTTTGGAAGACTAGACAAGTATCTGACTGATCAAGGATTTCCGAAAGGTTCAGCTGATAGCAATTTGTACTTCAGAACTGATTCAGGTAAAACCTTAATTGTAGTAGTATATGTTGATGATATAATTTTTTGGTGGCAATGAAGGTATGTGTAGAAGAGTTTTTGATGAAATACAAAAAGAATTTGAAATGTCCATGATTGGTGAGTTGAATTTTTATCTCAGTTTGCAAATTAATCAGAGTGACAAGAATTTTCATTTCTTAGTCTAAGTATATCAAAGAGTTGTTAAGTAAGCTTGGGTTGGAGAATTCCAAACTGGTGTGTACACGTATGAACATCAGATGCAAGTTAACCAAGGATGATAAATCACCCAAGGCAAATGCAAGTCAGTGCAGATCAATTATTGGAGGATTGTTATATTTGACTGCTACCATACTAGATATCATGTATGCAGTATGTTTTGCAGCCATATTTTAGCAAGAATTGAAAGAATCTCATGTTGAGGCAGTAAAAAGGATTTTTAGATATCTTAAAGTTACAAAGGAGTTTGGTTTATGGTATCCCAAGAGCACAAATTTTACCTTGACAACTTATATAGATGCAGACTAGGCCAGAAGTGTTGATGATCTAAGAAGCATTCTTTATTGATACCTAGTTGGTTACAATATTTGAAGGACATTGGTGTAAAGTTTGATAACCATATCTCAACCATGTGTGATAATACTAATGCAATAAACATTTTGAAGAATCTAGTAAAACATTATATAACAAAGCATATACCCATCAGGTACCACTTCTTGAGGGAAAACATTTTGGATAATGAGGTCAGACTTGAGTATGTATGTATGTACAAAAGAGAAGATTACAAATATATTTACTAAGGTGGTGTGCAAATTTTGATTATCTTCGGAAAAAGCTAAGTGTATTACCCCTTTCTAGTTTGAACTAAAGTGCATTTTTGAGGTAGATTGATCCAATGAACAACCTGCATATTATTTTCTAGACTAATGCTTGTGTGCTTCCTTTTAGGGATGATTTTGTCCACCTTTGTCATTGTTGTCAAAGGGGGAGAGAGAGAGAGTTTGCATGATTATATGATTGATGTTGTTGATGGATGTTGCCAACAATGGAAAAGGGAGAGATTGTTAGCATTATGATTATGTGTTGTCATTTATGTCAAATATTGTGGTCTAGATTAGATCCATGTGTTTTTTGTTGTATATAAGTATTTGGATAAGGTGTGTTGAGAGTTTGAAGGTTTCCTTGATTTATTGGATGTTCTAGCTTTTTAGAAAATGTTTTCTAGTGCTACTTTTGGGTATGGATGTTGGCAAGAGACATTGCATAGATCATTCTATATTGTCATTGATGGCAACCCAAGTGAGTGTACCCATCCACGTTGATGTATTAGATCATACGAGAAGTCAGATTGAACCATTTGTTCAAGTCTGGCAAGCTTAGAACAAAGCATCTAATAGAGATCAGTATTTTGTCTAATATTTCTTCTCAAGTTAATATTTTGTGTTGCAAATTTAAGTAAGGTTTATAGATGTTTGGACTACATCATTCCATAGTTTTAGTCTCCAATGATAATTGGTTTGTGAGTTAGAATCTTTTGTGTATAAGTTTTTGGGTTCATGGCTGACTTGCTTGGATAATCCTTATGCGGATTATGTGGAATGATCTTGGTGATTGTATTTGTGGTCCAAGTGTTTTGTCTAACAATTTTAGTAAGCTATAATCAATTGTTTTGGTCCATATTAGTATTTGGGTTCAGATCTAGCCAACATTTTGTACACGCTTCATATAGTGCAAGTTTTCTTGAGCCGACATGCAATTGATTTAATTTCTTGTTGCAGATATATAAGATCGATGATTTTGATCATTTTGGGAAAAAAAGTATTGTTGATTGATTGTGTGTATTTCCATGTGTGCAAGATAGAGATTTGTTCTTTGAATCTTAGCAAAACAAGGAAATAAAGAAACATAAGGCAGAGCATGAAAAGTGTGCATAATGTGCTTAACCATAACTATATATAGGCATTTGTAGATTCTGCTCTTAGTTCAAATACTTCTGTGAACTTTTTTAATTGAGTTATAGGTAGTGAGCCTCTCTTCTGAGTAGTGATCTCTGGGCAATGTGCCCGAATACATGTGCATTCTCATTGTAAAACTTCTAATTGAGTATACTCATATTGTGAGTTCATCCCCATCGTGGTTTTTCCCTTGATCGAGTTTACACGTATAAAAATATTGGTGTTATAGTGTTGTGGTTGTTTGTTTTGTGTTCTTGCATATTTCTTTTGATTAAATGCATTAAGTGGTTGAAAGAACATATTAAAGTAAAATTTTGTAGAAAACTAATTTACCCACCTCTGCTTCTCAGTGTTCCTTGATTCCAACGATTGGTATCAAATCCTAGTTCCTCAGAGGAAGTTTAACAACTTGAGGAAGATCCAAGAAGGTGGTTCAATAGATTCCAGTGGTCTTCATCATCAACTCCTAGTTGCATTAGAAGATCTTGATCAATCTAAAACTAAAGTATGGGAATTTCAAGTGAATCTTAAGGATGCTAAGAATTGCATTCAGTGTTTGAAGAGAATGAATGGTTCTAGTATGTATTGAGCCAAATTCATATGGTTGAACAAGCCATTTAAAATCACAAAGGATGAAATCAATATTGTAATAGGTTTGAACTCATCTAGTGGTTTGCCCATGCTCCGGTCTATGAATAATCAAATGGTTACCGATGCAATTGGCTCTAAATTTGACAAGAGGGCTATGACTATCAATGACATTATTGAGCTAGATGTGAACTTTGCCTCTATGGTTGTTGAAGACAAGGTCTATCACTCCACCTGGGAGAATTTTGTATCTAGTACTGCAATTTATACTGCATATTAGATGGTTAAGGAGAATAACCAATATGGCCTGTGTGAGCTACATCAGAGCTAGTTGATGGAGAATCGGACTTCGATAAAGAAGGACAAGAAGAATACATTCAAATATGATACTTTGATCTTATGCTTATTCTTCTATTTCATAAATGAAGTTCTGGGTATTGGTAATGTGCAATGGGCTAGTGACAAGCCAGTGGCAGTTCAAATTAGAGAACTTATATATAACACTGGAGATAGTAAATCCTGGAGAACTTCTCTTTAGGGATATTGCAATAATTTTCAAAGTGTGATGTATGATAGGGAAAAGATCCCTAAATCGGTTGTTGAGAAGTACCAAGACTCAATTTATTTCATGGTTGACATTGATTAGTGTCTAATGGAAGTAGTAGAGACTAGGATAGTGTGGATCATGCCCATGGGGTATGAGGTTGATAAGAAGATATTAAAGATGTATGCTCAACATTTGCTGAGTAAGCTTATCAATTCCTCTAAGGTGAGATTTGACACTTTTTTCTAAGAAAGACTTGCAAGTGCATGTTGAATTGAAGAAACATGAGATATTGAGGAGGGTGAGAAAGAAAGTAGAGAGATATGCAAAAATCATTGGGATTTTGATAGAAGTAGTTAGGGAAGCAAGGAAGAGAACAATGCAAGCTATAGACGAGAAGCTAGTCAAGGAATCTAGTCGACAACCTCCTCCATCAGATCAAGAAAAACTAGAATCTTTGCACCCTCATCCAGTTCTCTCAAGACAACCAGCTCTATGAAATCTCAAGCCAAATTATCTGGAAGAGAAGGAAAGAAGAAGAAAAATAAGAGCTCAAGGGTATATGTTGTTGTTGAGGATTATGGAGAAACTAAATGTGATGAAGTCCTGAAGGAAATCAAGTCCAAGGGCACTAAAGCACCTAAAGTCTCTAAAGACAAGCCCTCCAAAGAAGAGAAAGCAAGCAAGAAGTTTAAGATTGATTCAAACAAATTCAGTATGTCATTAGATGAAGTGGATAAATATTTGACTGTGTAAGGTAATCCAAGACTAGTTTCTGAGTTTTATGATAAGTTTGATGATGCCAATCAGAGGATTCTTGAAGAAGCCATTGTAAAATATTTAAACACATTTAATAAGGTTCTTGTAGAGATGATGTATGTTGTCACAAAGGATTGCATTTGTGATGCTAAGTGTGATACCAAGAAATCTCGTGAAACATGGAAACACCTTTGAGCCTGTGGGTTGCTCAAAGTGAAGGTGAATCTTTGGGTTATGGGTCGGCTTCCTATGAATCCATCCTAAAGAACTAAATTACTGATATAGAAAAGAGTAAGAACTAATCTGAAAATACTGAAATCTGCAACTAAACAAGGAGGTGATACACTGAAATTGTAATGGTAATAGCCTAAAATCTCACAAAAATATGCTAGAACTTCGCCCACACAAAATAATTATACTCTTCAACCACATAAAAATTTCCCACAAAGGCTAAGAAAATAATAAAGTTGGAAGGAAAACCAGTTTCACAACCAAATTGACAATTATCTCTTCTACACAACCTGAAATCTGTGATTATATGAAAAGAAACAATACATGCACATGAAAGAAAATGAAATTCAAAGGTTTCTGGATCAAAACACAGTAAATCTCTATCAAATCTGCAAAATGAACATGCACAATTACCAAGGAAAACTCATGAAACTCTATAATATCAAAGAAAATCTGCTATATAAAACTGAAAATAAACTGAAGTGCTGAGATACAATACTTTTTTGCAAAAATGTGTATGCAAAAAAGAAAGAACCAGAGGGAAAAAAGAAGGAGAGAGAGAATATATAGAACCCATCATGTACATCTCCTTCAAAAAACCCTAATAGAAAAAAGTGCATGAGAAAAAGCCTTGGGCGAATTTGCCCAAAATAGCCCAAAATAGCCTCCAATGCTAAAAATAGGTATGCCACTGATGCTGCATGAAAAAGAATTCTCACTGCTAAATACAAAACTACCAGTCTCACCCAAAAAACCCCTGAGAAGAAAACTCAACTGCTGGAAAAAGAACTGCATGTCCTGCTAATAATAGCTCTGAAAAAGTAGCCTATATTCATTATAAATTTGCATGGATCCTGAAGCCAAAAATAGCTACTTTTAACTGTTGCTGAACTGACTCACTATTTGATGCATGTGTGTATAAGGGGAAAATAGATTAAATACTAAAGTTAGTCAATAATGACTTAATTTTTAATATTTATTACATATTTGTAACTCATACCTTATGATAAATATTATAAGTGATTTCATTATTCTGTCACTTTAATATTTATTTTATTTTTTAAAAGTGCATGTATGACATCAGAGAGAACTTAAGTGCTGATGTTAATTATTTTATTATAATAAATAGAAGTTCCTAAATAAAGATTAAAATAATCTTTATATTTTCTTTTGTTTCACTTCTATTTATATGAATAAAATAATTAATTATATATTATTATATTTACTGTATTAATATATGGCATGTGCAGCTATTTCTTTTTTATTATTTTGCCATTATTAATAAAGTAAATATAATAATATAATACAATATTCAAATCAAAATATGCACTTAAAAAGGGTTTTAAGTCCCCTTGGCTAGCATGAGTTACTAGGACTTGAAGTCCTTGTGGGGGAGCATACATCTCGACCACCACATTACAATTAACTAGCAACTTTAAATAAAATAAGCCCATAAAAAATCCAAAGAGAAAAAATAGGGCATGACATGTAAAAAGTATGAGAAAACCCTAAAATGCATTCATTTGCACTTTGTATCTTTTAGTTTTCTTGGAGAATACTCCTCCTCTGGCCGTGGCTATGGTAGGGTTTGAGATGGAGTTTGGGCTTATGATGACTAGGACCTTGACTTGTTGATTTTCCTCTACATGAAAGGTTCTTTTCTTCTCTTTCTGTTACACCTTTATGTTACTATCTCTGTTGAAGGATAAACAATGTAGGAGTTTTTTCTTTAAAACATTCTTGGGCTTTCACATAATTTTTAACTTCTCAAACCGAAAAATAGCACGACTCTGATCAAGGTATGCATGATGTGAACCTTTTTTTTTATATTTGTATAAGTTGGGCTACAAAGTCCACTTCTTTGACTGATGACTATAAATGACTACTTTTCTCTCACAATGGTTACTTTTATGGGTTATTACTATTGTTGTTCAGACTTAGCTCAAATTGCTATTCTTGGAACTAAATACACCATCTTCTCATGATGACTATGACTAATGATTTTGTCTCCACTATTGCTCAAGATATTCTACTCACTGCACCTAATAACATAGTTATTGCTGCTTTATCTAAGACAACAACAATATTTTTTGGTTGTTCTAAGACTGTTGTGACCTCTATTAATCATAGTGAGCACCTTTTTTAATGATTATCCCAGCGATGGCCCACTGTCAAGGGTTTTGAGAATGTTATGATTTTGGGTCTTCTCTTTTATGAATTGTGCACTGTTCTTTGGGCATGTAGCTAGCGATCAACATCTTGAACTTTTATCTTCCTCTTTACCTACACCTTCATAACACTATATATCTCATGCATAATTCTATTATTCTCATGTACTGTATCTCTTTCCATTTTGCATATTGTCTTTCCAAACTGTGTGAAAGTGCTCTAAGAAAGCTTGCTCATAATTTTAGACATTACTGTATTTCCATGTGCTTAAACTAGTAATGAATGTGTTCTCATGCTTTTAAAACCTTTTGATCTATATACTATGATAATACAAGGATCTCATGCATTATATTTTGTGCATTTTACATGACTACTGTCCTTTTAAGCTGTGACTATTCTTTTGCTAAAAAGTAGTTGTCTCCTCACTATGGTATATAGCTTATTGATATCTATGCATATCTTTCACTGTCATTAGCTCTGAAGTATTTTGTGCACTGATCTATTCTGAGATCCTCATAGTGATTGATGTCATCATCTTCTCATTATTTTTTAATAATGAATAACATTCTATCAATGTGTTTTTTTGGATAATACATCTATTGAGTATATCATTTTGATTTTGCCATCTTTCAATGTCACCTAGGTTGTAGCTATCTTTGGCTATTTTGTGCATATCCATGATATAATGAGTGCTATATCTTTTTGACCAGACAGTGTAAGCCAGGATCACCCTCCCTCTTATTCTCTACAAGCATTGACTGATATATGATGGTAACTTGGCACTATGATGCATCTCTACCCTAGATTACTTAACTGTAATACAATATTCTTTTGACTACAATCTTATAATAAAAAGACCATCTTTTTTAGTTTTCTTTGTTGTTGTTGAGCAAGACACTACTATATGCTGCATTGTGTGATCTGTGGAGGGATTGCTCACTCTTATGGACTATCAAAAACCTTAAGGCTGCCACCATATACTATTACTGTCAATTTGATTCAAGGTGTCTATATTAAAGATAGTTGCTCTTATGGATGTTATCTTTCTCAGTGAGCTAGAAGGTATTTGTGCAGATCAAAAAAAAGGTGGGGGTTTTTTATTTTTACATAATTGGCTATCACAACTGGAGTATTTGGATTCAAAGCTAACTTTCCTTGGTGTCCTACTTTTTGAAACTGATATCTTTTGTTGTTTTGTGATAGTTACTTGTGCTAAAGACCAAAAATACTCCCTCCTTATTGATTCACATAGTCACCTTTTCCTTATTTAATCATACAATGGCTCTAGTTAACTATTTTTATTGAAGGCAATCATGTTCATTTTTGTATATGCCACCACTAGATGGCAGTTTTATACTGTCATTGAGTGACAGTATATGGGACTATGAATGTGATTGTACTTGATATCTAGCAGCTGATTAGTGTCACCTTGTGAATAATGACTTGTATGTTGAGCTCAATTTCTTAGGGAGCCCATTTTAACCCACATAAATGATACTTCTCAAATGAAAACCTGTATCTACACATGAAACAAACAAGTTAGATTAAAACATGGTTCTCATTGATATCCCATGACATCATTTTTGCATTGGTCTTCTCCATTCTGAATCTGATATAGCAGTGTATGCATAGTAGGAGTAGCTTTATATATGCAGGACTGAAAGGAATAACCTGAAGCTCTAACAAAACCATTTATCTTTGTGTTTCAGGTCATCTCATGGAGTGGACAACGAGGTGCTCGACTCAACAAAGCTAATCGAATACCTTTTCTATAGAACTCATTAATCTATTCAGGCAATGATGGGTTCTTTCTTTTCTTTCTCCATACATTCTTTTGTTCCTTTTGTGTTTGCATTTCTACGATCAGTGTGATCTTTTCTCAGCTATTCCCATGACTTGTGTGGGATCTTGTAGATAGTTTGTTCTTTATAAATAAAGATGTATTACATGCAGATGTTTTATTCACGTATATCTTTCTTAACTAAAACATTGCACATTGGAATGAGATACTTGTATGGCATACATATTTATCTAATAAAGATAGCAAAATTTTAGAAAAAAAATTGTGTACCTGTTTTTGCAATACATAAGACCTGTAATAGGTCACCAATTTTTTTTAGGTATGATAAAATTTTGGTAACAATGTCAGAAATTCCTAAAAGTCTATATGATGTTTTAGAGATGAGGAGAGTTAGTGCTCAAGTTGAGGATGATAGACTAAGAGAGTCTATCTTAGTCAATCTATGTTTGATAATATCTACGAAAAAAATGAATAAGATACTCAAGGAATCCAAAAAGGAGTTTAGAAGCAAGACAATGATAAATAAACTTATGATTGGGTAGACTAAGAAAGTGATTAAAGAGATAGATAATATCCTTAAGTCAGTCCTAGAGAGGAACAAATTTGATGTCGTCTCAGAAGAAGCTCAAGGTGGTGGTGATTCATCTGTTCAAAGAGTCCAAGATGTGCACTCTAAAGTTTAACAGGTTCTGGTAGGTGGTGAAGAGTTGAAAATGGATGCAATTGAGGATACTCTAAAGCCTCCAAATCATCGAAAAGTTGAAATATCTGTGGAGATTGAGGCTCCAAAAGAAAAAGTAGAGAAGGTGACTGAAGAGAAAGAAGTTGAGATCAAAGCATTTGTTGTGGAAGCAAGAGACACTGCATGGGCAGTAAAATATTTTTTGGAGGACAAGTAGGAATTGTTTGACCCTAAATTGGTTTAAGTTCCTATAAATTTCGCCACTCTTTCTCCCATTCAAAATTTGGATCTAGCATCATTTTCTTAGGCTAAGGAAAGGGAAGAGATTCTAATATCTCACATTGAGGATAGTGAACTGCTTAGTCTTGCATCTGGTGTCTTGGAGAAGATCATGCCTACATTTGTCAAGGACTCATTTGATTCTCCCTCTGGTCAAATCAAGAGCCTAATCAATTCTTTAAGTACTCAATTTGAATCTTTAGAGAAGTCAACAGAAGTCAAGGTTTGAAATGATTTTGATGAAAAATGATTCAGTAAGTTGAAGGAAATGATTGCAAATGATAGGATTTTGTTAGACAAATGTGTTAAGAGTATTCAAGATGCCTTATATGAAGGAGGAAGTGTCTACAAATCATGCTTATCAATGTCTAAATTTAATGAGGATACTGAGAAGTAGATTAAGGAGCATGAGAAGCGATTAGCATATATTTCTTAATCATTTGATCCTTTGACTACTTCTGTGGCTAGTTAAGAAGGTCAAGTCATATCCTTTCTTGACAAGGTTAAGAACTTAATGCATGTTAAGGACAAGGTTGTTGGTAGAGTTGGTGAGCTCTGAGGTCTAATTGTTCCTAAGATGGAAACAATGCTCGATGCTTTGAATGAAGCTCAAGATGCCATGTTTATCAACGAGTCAGAAAATCTTCAGATGGAAGAGATGCAAGCATAAATTTTTAGTGGTCACATTTTAATTTTGGATAATCTCAAGAAATGTTGGGATAGTGATTTGAGATTTTATTGAAAAACATTTTTGCATATGTATTTAAGTTCATGTAAGTTAGAGGAGTTTGTTAGTACATATGCGACTTGTTTATAAGATTTTTGTACCAAATTTTGGTATGTGGAACCCTGTCTTTGCCATTGATGTCAAAGAGGGAGTGTAGGGCAGTGAAAAATGTAATATTCATCTCAAGGGGAGTTTGGATTTTTGTGTTGTTGAGTTTTGTAGTGTATATTAATATTTGGTACTGATTCCAACACAATCATTTTTCACTAAGTGTTGCCATCAATGCCAAAGGGGGAGATTATTGTTAAGAGACACTGCATAGGTCATTTGGTGTTGTCATTGATGGAAACCCAGGTCAGTGTACCCATTCACGTTGCTGTATTATATCATACCAAAAGTTAGATTGGAGATTGGTTCAAGTTCGGCAAGCTCAAAACAAAGCATCTAACAAAATTCAATATTTTGGCTATTATTTCTTCTTAGGTTAATATTTTTTGTTACAAAACTAAAGGAAGGTCTATGGATGTCTGGACTACCTTATTCCATAGGTTTAGCCTCCGATAATAATTTATGTGTGAGTTAGAAGCTTCTATGTATCAGTTTCTGGGTTAATGATTGACATGCTTGGATAATCCTTATGTGGATTATGTGGAATGATCTTGGTGATTGTTTTTGTGGTCCAAGTGTTTTGTCTAGCAGTTTTAGTAACATGTAATCAATTGTTTTGGTTTGCATTAGTATTTGGGTTCAGATCTAGTCGACAGTTTGTACACACTTCATACAGTGCAAGTTTTCTTGAGCTGACATGCAATTTGTGTGTGCCCCAGATGGGGTTTACACTAAAAGAAGAAAAAACCAAGTTGATTCTTTGGATTATCTATGGAAAATCCAACTCCAATTATCAATATCTTCAAGGAATTGGACCAACTATGACAAGGATCTACAAATCCTTCTACACTTTGGGCTTTACAAAACCTGGGAGGGTGATCCCTTAATGAATTTATGATCTATGTTCCATACTCACAAGCTCACTAAAACAAAGCAAACAATCTCATATAGAGGCTCAACAATAGGGAGAATTCTCAAGGATGGCAAATCCTTCAGTGATCCTCAACCTAATTGGAGCATGAGATGAATATGCATGCAATAAACATACATAAATTGAAATGTATTATGATAATCAATATTTATGTAACAAATACATATGAAATGAGCACAAATTGACTGTAAAGACTTTGAACAAGATGTGACTAGTGCCTTATTCCATTAGGCAGTCAAATTCATGAAATAAAAAAGTGAATTACAACAGAAATTATCTTATAGCATACTGATCTAAGAGTATATTGCCTTACAATACATTTAAACTATGATCCAAGCTCAAACTACTTATCAAAATCCCTTCACAACCCTACCACTCTGCAATTTCATTTAAGCATTTTAATTGATCCCTTGGATCAAAGCATAAACACAAATCACATACATCACAACAATACACTCAATGAAAGAAACCCTTGATTCACTTTCATTTAAAAGATAGTAGAATCATACACTAGAGAGAAACAAACTTGAATTCTATTTCATTTATTCAAATTCTATATCTTCCATAAAACAATATATATTTTAGTCCTTCAAAATCTGCATAAAATATAACACAAGATTCATTCTATTTTTCTCTATAAAAGACTTTTACAATTTGCTCTTTTTCACCTAAGACCTGCTACATGGGACCTATGAGTCTGACTTGGCAAAAATTAGTACAAAAATCAAATTCGGGACCCTGTCTCCTAGCCTTTTATTTTCTTTTATAGAATATAAGGGAGCAAACAAGCTATGGGCCAAAGGAGACACCTGTCACTCAAAAATGACCAGTTACCCATAATTCTGTTATAAAATATCCCCCTTAAGGAATGTCACAACCAAGACAAAATGTCTGCAACTGATTCATCTGGACACTTTATGCACTTTTTCCCTTTTTGTTGTTGTTGATGAAGATCTGAGATGGGCCCACCTTCTTGTTTCTCATGTCCAAAAAGTAACCATTGTAAAGAAACAAAACCGCTTGCCAAACTATCACATCACACAATTAGCTAACTAACTATTTGTTGTCCTTATTCATCTTTTAAGTAACTATTACTCCATTCACCATATTCTTCATCTGATGGCCATTTGAAATTCATAACCTCATCATCTTTTGCTCTGTATGGAGTATACTTAATTGCCACTTGATTCACCTCTCTTTAAAAAGATTCAAAAAATGTTCTTGTACATATTATCTTGTCCATGTTTTCCTCCAACATGCCAATATCTAGATCTTCACAAGTCAAGTCCACTTGAGTGTTGATGAATCTTTTTGCCTCTTCTTTCCAAAATTGTAAAGGTTTAATTGACCCACTTTCATTCTCAATACCTGGCAGAAGTGTTTCATTTAGCTCATTGAAATGTCTCATCAACTCCCTTATTTTCCTTTCTATATTTTTTGGTAGCATCTGGGCTTCATGCATTGACTTTACCAACAAATAGGTTGGCTGAAGTGTAGGTGGCCTCTCAACATGGTACTTGGAAGCCATTGACATTATTCTAAGTTCATTTCCCTTTTGTGACCACTTTGTAAAGAAAAGGATTGCAAGTTCCTTATTTCTATCAAAAAATTGAATAACATTAAACAATAAAGAATATAAAAAATGAATGCTATTTAATTTACTATCCACCTTCTCATCAAATGAGTTAGCACTCAGCTAACTATCTCTCTTTTCTTAATGGAAGAATGATCTTCTGACTCCTTTAGCTTATTTTCTAACTCGCTAATTTTCTCCAAGATTTGGGGTATTGTCAGATTAGTTGATCTAGTGGGCTTAGGCTCTTCATAAATATATGGCACTAATGGTATGATTGGAATATCAATCTCACTATAAAATTAAATTGTTGCATCTATATGCGAGATAGGTCGAGACATAGATGTTGATGGGACTGATGTAGTTGTAGGAACTGAAGAGGATGCTCCTATCTGTTTCTTCTCAAGAAGCTGAACTTTAGTCTGTAGCTCCACACACCTCTATTGAGCTGCATTATAATCATTTAAAAGCTTCTCAAAATTTCTCATTAGTTCCTCCTTTTCTATAGCCTCCCTTTTTGAAGCTTCATGGGCCAATTTGGCCACATCAATAGCTAACTTTAAGGCCTCAACATTTGAAGTATTAGAGGCTCTTTTTATAATGAGGCTTCCCTTCAAGATTGGATTTATATCATTGATATCAGGCTTGCCAGGCCCTTGTTCTAGTGCCTATATTGCCAAGGTTGCATAATAATCTACAAATTTTGATCCTTTCAGTGCATACCTTGCTTCTTCTTCTTAACTGAATTGTTTATCTTTTGATTTCCTAATTACATAAAAAGCCACTACATCATCTATGTCCCATTCTGGCAAGATTAAAACTTTGGCCTGATTTATGATCATCCTACCTTCATTTGTAGTGATTCTTTTGAATTCTACCATCATTTCTTTCTCAACCTCTTCCTGATTCTCTTGATCTAGCCTGTCTAGCCTTTAGGCCTTTCTCTCATCGCTTCTCCTCTTATACTCCTCTATCTTTATTTTCCATACAAGTTGTAGGAAAGTCAGGCTTCTTACAAAGGCTTCATCCTCAAGAAATCTATCACATGCCTCTCTCCTAGCATCTCTAAAGGCTCTACCCTGAGTATCTAGAGGAGTGAGGTCCAATTCCAAAGTGGTAAGCATAGGAGGAATACCAATCTGCATCTTTGTATTTGTCACTACAATGGTATCCTCCTCCTGTTGTTCTTTCATATGATGCTCCTCTCTTTATTTTTCAACCTGCCTTGGAGGTGAAAGATGCACATGTGGTGGTGAAGGAATTTTGTCTAATTCCTCAAGATCAATGATCTTGACCCCTCTAAAAGGTTTTACTTGTACCTTTGGGGCTAGCTCTATTTTCATTATCTTCTTTCCCTTCCTCTTGACTAACTTTTCACTGTCATTGCCACTCCCCTTGTCTATACTTGTTTCTCCCCTTATCCTCTTTATTACAACACCACCTTTTGGAGGAGACACATATCTAGGTCTACTTTCTTCTAGCCCATTTGTTCTATGAGGTGGAGGAGGAGGTGAAGTTTTTTGTGTCATTCTCGTTTGATGAATCAGGGTTGCCTTAGCCAGTGTGATGGGTGTAGGCTATTGTATATTTTTTCTCTGAACTTGTTAGTCATGAAGTTCCTCAAGTTTGGTTTTCTTCTCCTTCAGTACAATAATTAATTCATCAAAATTGTTCATGAAAAAATCAACTATGGCATAGAATGGACTAAAGTTTTTTACTAGATCATAACTAGGATCCATTTTCTGTACTATAGCACATATTTTCCTAAAAGCTATCCAGTTATCCTTCCTCTAATCCCGAGTCATGAAATCAAATTCATTTCTTATTGATGCTCTGCAAAAAGGATTAGAAAATCTGTTTGATGGCAACACACACAAGAGCACAAGAAACAAACGTTAGTGTTAGCAACAAAAGATTATCCTAAACAGGCATATCAAGAGAGATATTAAGCATGAAATAGAAAGCATATAAACATAGAATAAAATAGCTAATCAAGATGCTCATAGTTGCTCCTCCCTTGTTCCTCTCCTCTCCAAGTCCCAAATGAGTGTAGCTCTTAGCTTTTAGCACTAGCCATGGATGCCATATGGAGATTCAAGATAGTTGAATATGATAAGCAAATGCTATGCAAGTGTAGATAGTGATGCTATGAGAAAGCTCTATGCTAATGCCAGTATAACAACAATACTCTAATGCTTCTTTTTTTGCTTGAGGAGAAGGGTTCTATTTATAGAAGAAATGGGGAAATGAAGGGTTAAGATTGAGTAATCTTAACAAGGGTTAGGATTGAAAGATATTCAATCCATGTGAGACTTTCAACCCAATCCCATGTTGACAAGTGTCACCATGAGGAGGCTTGAGAGGAGTGATAAGGAACATTAAATGCTTGAGGGGATATGATGGTTACCCTAGTGAAAGAAATAAATGCTTTGAAGAGACACATGGGTTACATGAGGGTTAAGTTAGGGGTCAAAGTCCTTAACCATGGGTGCAAGTGGAATTAACAATTAATGGTCATGTAAGAGCCATAAGTGGTTTGGAAGACTTTAGAGGTTAATTTGTTGAACACACAAAGCATTAATTGCTTTTCAAAGACTTTGGAGTCTTTGAGAAGTGACTCCAATTTGCTTAGGAATGTGACAATATTTAGGGGATGGATTAGGTTAATTAGGAAAGGTTTATAAGAATCTAGAAGGGGTTTAGGCATGCAAGTGGATTTTGTAGGAAAATGCAAGTGGGAGAAATTTTGGTATTTTCAATTAAAATAAAATCATTTATTTCAATTAAATGGTGTAATTTGCATTTGGATAAATATTCAAATAAATATTAATTTATTTAAATGAGAAAAACTAAGATAAAGCATTAAAATGCTTGAAGACTAGGGAAACCATTAAAGTCTTAAGAAGACTTTAAGGGAAGCCATTAAGTTTGAAGACTTTAAAGCCATCAAGTTTGACGACTTTAAGGGAAACCATTAAAGGCTTAAGAAGACTATAGAAGGAAGCCATCAAGTTTGAAGACTTTAAAGCCATCAAGTTTGAAGACTTTAAAGTCTTAAAGGTTTCAAGTGGGTGAGGATAAATAGGATTTTAAATAAATAATTTATTTAAAATAGTTGTGCAACTTGCTTTTGTAGGAAAATACAAGTGGGTGGAGGATAAAGGTGATTTAAATAAATAATTTATTTAAAATAATTGTGCAACTTGCATTTGTAGGAAAATACAAGTGGGTGGACGATAAAGGTGATTTAAATAAATTATTTATTTAAAATAATTGTGCAACTTGCATTTGTAGGAAAATGCAAGTGGGTAGAGGATAAAGGTGATTTAAATAAATGTTAATTTATTTAAATGTGAGAGGTGGGATTTTGGGGGATTTAAATAAATATTAATTTATTTAAATGTGAGAGAATATTTAATTAAATAAATATGATTTATTTATTTAATTAATGGTCTGAATTTGGTTAGGTGAATTAAATCAAATAAATTGAATAATTTATTTAATTAATAGGAGAAGAGGGTTGAGATGAATTAATTAAATATTAATTTAATTAAATATTAATTTAATTAATTATTAATTGATGGTTAAATAATCAAATAAATACTAAGTATTCATTTAATTAAGTGGACAGATTTATGTGACTACACTTATTATATCCTCAGGGAAATTGTGCTCATGAGGAAATGGGCCTCCTTTGATTCTTACCTTGAAAATATTGTAAAATCGCTCCAAGTCAATGTGTCTAACTGTTCTAACCTCTAAATGATAAGGTGCAAAAATATTGTCAAAATGCACATATCCCCCTTTTATAATTACAAAGTATGGAATGGCAGTATAATAAGGGAATATAGTCCCTTTGTCTCTACCCTTCAACTCCTTATCATGTATACAACCTATTTTCCATATTACTTCAACAAAACCTAACCTTAAAGGAACATTAAAAGGGAATACATGTGGTTGACCAAAGAACCCATAGACTCTGATAACTATACTAATAGGATAAGGGATAATATTCCCCCAGTTGAGCTCAATTTTTAAAAGTGGCAACCTTTCCTTTGGTCTTATAAAATCATGTAGCTACGTGGGAATCCTTGGTGGATTTACTGTTAATCTTTGCCTCAATCTAGAAGCAAAACCATTATCAAACCTCACAAAACTAGCTTCTTGCCTATCCCAAGACATCTCCATACACCATAGCTGCACTAGTACCTCAATATTATCAATTGTTCTCTTAAGATTCATGGTACCTTCAAAATAATCTGCATTTCTATATAAAAATATGTGCATTAACAATGAATACCAATAGAAATGAGTACTAAATACATCATTCTTAATATCTTGCAACCCTTCATGAATCTTTTCTTCAAGGTACGAGGCAAAGTCAAAAACCACTGTAAAGTCTGGATGTTGAATCTACATAGCCATATACATAAAATCAAGTGGGATGATTATAATAGGGTTGAAACCTAAAATCTGGCACAGAGAAAAGAAAATGACTTGCAAATATCTGGTAAAAGCACCAATAGGAAAAGGCTCCACTAAACTAGGGCCAATATGATAAGTTGTGTTTCCTTCTTTTTCCAAATGGGTTGGAAGGAGGCTAGCTCTAATGAAACCTTCCAGCCTATAAATTTTGGCCTTTAATTCATTCAAATCTATCTGAATCAGGGTAGCAGAAGGTTCATACAAATAAAAAATCTCTTGGAATTCCTCCCTCCTCATTGTCAGCAAAACCTCTCCCTCATTTCCCCTTATTACTCTCAAAATGGAGTCATATCTATATGCAACCGCTTTGAGGAGGTCGACATTACATTGGGCACCACTAATTTTCCCATCATATTTCCAGACACTTAAAAATGGGGATTGCAAATTCCTATGTCCATACCACAACTTGAACATTTTAACCCATCACTGGCACCCTAGCATCCAAAATGTTATATGCCTTATCAGTTAACCCTTCTCCTAGGGTTTTGCCTTGTACAAGTATCTGCCCCTGATATTTATTATTTTTCAAGGGCTTCAATTGATCAAGAAAATCATCAAACATATTCCTCTTCTGATACTCTATTTGTCTTGAGTAGTTTCGCAGGGGAGCCATCCTACTTAACTAGGGCTTCTTAACAATTATCCACAAAAGGAAGAAGGAAACTAGGGCTTAACATGAGACTATCAATTTCAACACAGACAAGTATGAATTTTAACAATATTTTTACCAAATTTTAGACCCTAAATAAATTCATAATCCTTTTACTATAATTTTACACAATCTGCACTTTCAACAGCTCTGAAAATACAGAAGAAGGATTTAGCAACTTACAACTTTGTATGCACCATATGAACCTTAATTCTGCACTGTAAGAACTCATTTTGATCTTCTTCAGCTTAGGAAATACCTTCTAATCACCACTGATTTTCTTTGTGATTTGAGAATAATTCTAAAAAGGCTTTTACTATCATTCTGGAACTGAGCATCACTTTCTTATCCATCATTACTGCTTGCGTGAGTGGAAAAATGGGTCGAATTCGTATTTGAATCAAGTTTAAAATTGGACCGTTGATTTTCTCCATATTGGCACATCGCACGATCTATATTAGTCAATATGACATTGACCATCTCATGTGGCAAGTGTACCATCAAATGCATGATGTGACACTTCCAGCTCACCATCCTCTTGAATGTTGTCAGTAGCCTTAGCATTTGGCTTACTCCAGCCCACCTTGAATATGTGGCATCATCTCGCGATGCTGTGATCCTTAATCTTTGATCATCTTCAACCGCGGAGTAGTGAGATCCATTGGACCTATTCGAGTTTTATCCTACTGGCCATGATGTCTGCCTTCTTTAGCCAATTAACAACTGAGCATCTTTTTGACCAAGATTAAAAGATCTTCATCCATTGAATCACATGTAGATAATAGGAACCTTTAGTAGCTCAACTATTATAACAAAGACATTGACATAAATATTTAAGGCTAGACTTAGGAAAATTATGTGCACGATGAAATATCAAAAAGGTGACCTACCCATGGGAAACACTAAAATGCAGACTTAGGAAAATATAAAGACCACCGAACAAATTAATGCCTAGGACATAAAAAGGCCCTGCCAATGTTTCTATAACCCTCAAACTTAAGACAAAAAGGTAATGAATAAATATAATATGTTTAGGGTTTTTTAACAATGAAACTCAACTGGATGACATAAACCCTAAAACCTAAGCCTAGAAATACAAGACAGAGAACCAAATAAAATCAAAATGACCTATATTTTGCCTAAGGCATGAAATTTTTTTACTAGGTAATTTTCAAGACTGTCACAATTGATTTAGTTTCTTATTGTGGATATATAAGATCAATGTTTTTTATCATTTTAGGAAAAAAAGGTATTTTTGATCGATTATGCATAATTCCACGTGCACAGGATAGATATTTGTGCTCTAGATCTTAGTAGAACAGTGAAACAGAGAAGCATAAGGCAAAGTATGAAAAGTATGTTTAATGTGCTTAACCAAAACTATAAATAGGCATTTGTAGATGCTACTCTTAGTTCAAATATTTTACTGAACTTTTGTAATTGAGTTGTAAGAAGTGAGCCTCTCTTTTGAGTAGTGAGCTTTGGGTAGTGTGCCCCAATGCATGTGCATTCTCATTGTAAAACTTCTAATTGAGTATACTCATATTGTGGGTTCATCACCACTGTGGTTTTTCCCTTGACTGGGTTTCCACGTATAAAAATCTTGGTGTTATGGTGTTGCAGTTTTTTGTTTTGTGTTCTTGCATCTTTCTTTTAATTAAATGCATTAAGTGGTTGAAAGAACAGATTAAAGTTAAAGTTTGCAGAACACTGATTCACCCCCCCTCTCAGTGTTCTTTGATTCCAACACCAGATTGGTCTAGAGAGCTCGAGGTTTTTTTGAACTTAACATTGAAGTGTGTAATGGTAGTTATATAGCATGAAAATAATCTTTGAGGTACAACTTTGGTGATATATGTAATGTGTTCACATGTTCGATGAGGAATGGTGTAATAAGGTCTACTTCTCATTTATTCCCACCATTGGAATAATTAGTGGAGACCTATTTTAGATCTCTATCTCAGTCAACATTTAGGATTATATTTTTTTGGAGATAATATATTTAGTTGTATGATTTGATGAGTTGAGGTGTGGCTTTTTGTGTTGAAGACATGTGAAATTGATAGAATCTAGTTGTTGTGAGTAGAGTGTTACAAATCATTACCAGAAGCAGTTTCAGTAGTACAAATTGTGTTTCAGTGGTGGATTTTCTTTATCTTTCTTTCTTCTTCAGCAATGAGCCTTTTTGGGCAGTAAGCCCTCTGATAGTGAGCCTTTCTACACAGTGAGCCCATCTATAGTGAGCACCTTGGTAGTGAGCCATCATTTGTAAAAATAACCTTAATTGATGTCACCTTAGCTGATGTTTATTTTGCTGGGAAAATGGTGGTGTACACCTTGCATAATAATGTTTCATTGTTGTATTATTTTATTATTGTGTGAGGTGGACATGGGATTGTATTGTATTATCATATTCTATTGTTGCACCTAGGAACACCTAGATGGACGTGCAACATGTAGAGATTCCCTTGGAATATTCTTGTAACCACTTGATGAGTTGTATTCACACATTGGTATTATTTTTGAACTTGAACAACTTGGAGATCATAATGCTAATAAAGCAGAGACTGCATTTAAAGAATTTGCCTCCATTAAGCAAAATATAGATAAAAAAGAGTTATATGCTAAAGAGATGGAAGACATTAAAAGAGAAGACAAAGAACTTGAAGAGTTGGAAGCCCTAATTGCTAAGAGAATCCCTAAAGGACCGATTGGAAGTAAGTATGAAGGAAAAGTTACCTTTAAATGTTTTTCATGTAATAAGATTGGTCATTTTGTTTCTAGATGTCTTGAAAGAGCTGCTAGGAATCATGAAAGATTTATGAGGAATTATAAACCTAATTCGGAATATCAGATCAAACCTAGACATAGAAGAAATAAGGATAAATCATGTTACTATTCTAGTGATGATGGTTTTGGTATTACTGATGATTCTAATAACGATGAACCTGTATGTGGATCCGATAATGGAAGCTCAGGTAAAGATTGGGTCTTTATTGATATCAAGGATGAATCTGTGGAACCTGTCAATGATACAACTCATACTGTGGAGAAAGCTCTAGCTGCTAAAAATTGAAGAGATAGATGAATGGGTTATAGACAATGGTTGCTCACATCAGATGACTAGTGATAAGAGGAAATTCCTAACTCTGCAAGAATTTGATGGTGGACTAGTCATATTTGGAGATAACAAGGCATGCATAATCAAAGGCAAATGAACAATATCCCTGGATGGCAGGAACAATACTGACAGTGTTTATTGTGTTGAAGGTTTGAAGCATAATATTTTGAGTGTAGGTCTTATGGTGGATAGAAAATTTCATTTGCAATTCAAGGATGGAAAATGCAAGATTATAAATAGATCTAGATTGGAAATTGCATCTGGAACTCAGACCAGAGGAAATATCTTTCATTTGAACTCCAGTGAGAAGGCTTTCTTGATTGTTCAGATTGATGAAAGTTGGATATGGCGTAAAAGGATGTGTTACATGAATTTTGATTGCATAGTGAAGATCAGTTCCACCTAGGCTGTCAGAGATTTTCCCAAGATCATCAAGCCTCATAATCTGGTATGTAGAGAATGTCAAATGGGTAAGCAAGTTAAGACTTTTTTCAAAAGCATACATGATAGATCTAATGGAATTCTTGATCTTATTCATACTGATCTGTGTGGACCAACAATGACTAAAAGTTTTCAAGGTGATAGATACTTTATGTTTCTTATTAATGATTACTCTAGAATGATGTCGGTTGCATTTTTGAAAGAAAAATCAGAAGCTCTTGAGAGATTCAAAATATTCAAAGCGATGACTGAGACAGAAATAGGATTAAAGATAAAATGCTTAAGATCATATCAAGGTGGTAAGTTTACATCCGGTGAGTTCAACAATTTTTGTGAGAAACATGGAATCAGAAGACAATTATCTGCACCTAGAACTCCACAATAGAATGGAATAGTGGAAAGGAAGAACATAACTATCTTAGATGCTACAAGGATAATGATGATGGAAGCCAAATTGCCTGATATTTATTGGAGAGAAGCTATCAATACTGAAGTTTACACTTTCAACATAGTACACATAAAAGGTGATACCGGTAAGACTCCTTACGAATTATGGTTTGGTCATACTCCTACTGTTAGGTATTTCAAAATTTTTGGAAGTAAATTCTATATCAGAAGAGATGATGCAATAGGTAAATTTAATCCTAGATGTGATGAAGGAATATTCTTAGGTTATTCTACTAAGAGCAAATCATGTAGATGTTTTAACAAAAAAATGCAAAGGATGATGGAAAGCATAAATGTCAAAGTGGATGAGAAATGCAACAATTAGAACAGATCATATGATTAAAGACCGGAAGATGAAATTGTTAGATCAAAACCAGTAGTGCAAGAATCAGATCAGAGCATTGATTCAGTTGCTCCAGTAACATCAAAAAATTCCACAGTAACTATTGAAGAGCATAAAGAGTCATAAATTCAAGATAATCCAAAGAATCCCAAGTATGTAAAGTTGAATCATTCTGAAGATCAGATCATTGGAGATAAGAGGAAAGGTGTGATGACAAGAAGAAGGTTAGCCATTGAAGAGGTATGTTTAATTTCTCAAACTGAACTAGAATCATTTATTGAAGCATGTAAAGATGAGAATTGGATGAAAGCAATGGAAGAGGAATTAAACCAAATAGAAAAGAATAACACATGAGAATTGGTTCCTACGCCTAAAGATAAAAATGTTATTGGAACTAAATGGGTTTTCAGAAACAAATTAAATGAAGAAGGCCAGGTTGTAAGAAACAAAGCTATATTGGTTTGCAAAGGTTACTCATAGTAAGAAGGAATTGATTATGATGAGACCTATGCTCCAGTTGCAAGGATTGAAGCAGTAAGACTATTTCTTGCCTATGTTGCACACAAGAACTACAAGGTATATCAAATAGATGTTAAATGCACCTTTCTAAATGGAGATCTTGAAGACGAAGTCTATAGTGAGAAACCTAATGGATTTTGATTATTGGAGGACAAGGACATGGTTTGTATATTGAAGAAAGCTTTATATGGATTGAAACAAGCCCCTAGAGCCTGGTATGCTAGATTGGATAAGTATATTTTAAATCTCGGTTTTGTTAGAATAACTAGTGGACAACTGAGAGGGCAGGGGTGAATCAGTTGTCAACAAATTATATTAATCAAACCACTTTATAACCTTTAACTAGAGCACATAAACATTAAATACTGGAATAGCAGAAACAGATACTGGTAAGCAATATCACGTGGAAACCCAACTGGGAAAAACCACGGTGGGGATGAATACCCACAATCTGTTTTGAACTCTTTAAATATTGGAATATCCTTTTACCGCTTTCCATTTCCACTAATTCGTTGAAAGCTTTAAATTTTCCAAAAGCTTTAGACTTATCCTTCAAGAATGTGACCCACATCATTCTTGAGTAGTCATCAATGAGAATCATGAAATACTTATCACCCTGCACACTCCTAGTTTTCATAGGACCACACAAATAAGCATGCACAAGATCAAGTAAATTATCAACAGTGAAAGGTTTACCTTTAAAGGTTGAAGAAGACATTTTCCCCAGTTGAAACTCTCTACACAAGGTATTTTCTGGTTTGCTTAGCACCGACAACCCTCTAACTACCTTGATCTTACTGGCCTTCACAATGTTATCAAAGTTTACATGGCAAAGTCTCCTATGCCATATCCAGCTGTCATCGAACTTGGCCATAAGACATGTACTAATATTTGTATTTAGCTAAAATAGGTTACCTTTGGTCTACATGCCGGTGGCCACCAATCCACCACTCTTTCCTTTGATTATGCACACTCTATTCTTGAATTCGAAAGTGAGACCACTATCATTCAGCTGGGCAACACTCAAAAGGTTGTGTCTGAGACCATCAACCCAATACACATTGTCAGCACTACTCTTTCCATTTAGAGAGATGGACCCTCTGCCTTTGACCATACATGGTGCATCATTACCAAAGTGAACCACACCACCATCATACTCTTCCAAGGATAGAAACTTGCTCTGGTCACCAGTCATATGGTGAGAACAACCACTGTCAATAATCTACTCATTGGAATTATCAAAGTGGGAGACAAGAGCCTTCTTGTCTGACACATCTTCCTTGACAGCAACAAACACAATATCTTCATTTTGTTCATCTTCTGATTCCTCATCTGTGATACCTTCATCAACTGCCACAAAATACTTTCTCTGATTTCCTCCTTTGAATTTCTTGAACCTTTCCAGTTTGTCCTTGTTGTCACCATTAGGATAGTTTACAGCAATATGTCCTATCCAGTTACAAGAAAAGCATTTCAAAGGGAGCTTACCTCTGTATTTACCGGTTCCTTTAGGAAGTTTCCTGGCAAGAAGAGCTTCAAATTCCATCAGAATCTCCTCATCATCCATTTCTTTGCTCTGTCTTGCTTCACCACTGGTGCTTGCTTCTTTTCCTTTTTCTGGATGGTACAGTAGAAGCTTTAAAAGTTGATTCAGTCTTTTGAACAATGCCATCAAAACTATTTAGCTCATAGGCTATCAACTTTGCAATGATGGAGTATAGGGATACCTTAGTCTTGTCTATTGATCTAAACTCCTGAATAGAAGCAACCCTTATTGCATAGACTGGTAATAAGGATCTCAGAACTTTGCTTACCATAGTGGAAACTTCCATTTTACCACCTACACTCTTGATATCTTCGACAACAGTTTTGATTCTTATTCCATACTATTGAATGGTCTCACCTTCAACCATCCGCATGTCTTCAAACTTCCCTCTAAGGCTTTCTTCCTTATCTTGTTTTATATGCTCATCACTACCATAGATATTTTCAAGAGTATCCCATACTTCTTTGGGATTTAATTTATCTTGGACATCAATAAACTCAATGTCAGATAAACTACTAATTAGGGCTTCCATGACTTGCCCATTCTCCTGCATCTTTCTCTTTTGGTCATCGGTGAGAGTACCGGTAGGGGCAACATAAGCATTCTCAACATAGCTCTAGTGTTGAGAACCCATGCTTTTGATGTATATCTTCATTCTATCTTTCCATATATTGAAATTATCTATGTTGAACTTTGGACCTTCCCTCTTCATCATTAGATTGGGATCTTTTCCTCAAGCGGTTAAGCTTATAACACAAAGGACCTAGAAGACACTTTGATACCAATTGATAACTCAATGATGAATGGATAGTACCAAACTGGTATTGAGAGGGGGGGGTGAATCAGTACAGACAAAAACACATTCCTAAAACTAGTTTGTCAGCAGACACTGTGCTTTGGTAGACAAATAGTAACACCGGTCTTAAACAAAGTACAATCTACAAAACCCAGAATAACTGAGACAAGCATAAACCAATTGACACTTATCTTTTCATACAATCTAATACATCATTTCCATTTCACCCTAGTGCATGAATAGGTAATCTATCATCAAAATATATAAATAGCTAGATCAACATGATTTACCTTCAGACACACATCACTTAAACCATCACACATGACACACAGATTTTTCACGTGGAAACCCAAATGGGAAAAACCATGATTGGGATGAATACCCACAATATTTTGTTGAACTCTTTAGAAGTCCTCTTTGTTAGGAACCTTGTCCGATTAAAGACTGATATAATAGGTTCTGTTAGGAACCCATCCTGTTAGGGATCACCCGGTTAAGGGATGGCTAGAATACCCGGTTAAGGGTTAAACCTTGTTAAAGGTTACCTTCTTAGAGGATTTCAAGAACTCAATGGTTTTGAGACATCCTGTCAAAGGATTTATAGTAAACCAGTTAAAGCTACCCTGTTAAGGGATTTCCCAACTATTGAAGTGGTTAGAGATCAACAGGTATTACAATGATCTGGTAACAACACTCAATGCCAATGCAGATATGCTTTAGCTCCTCTTCACCTTTTGTACTTACACTCTGTAGGTATCACTTCTCTCCTCTGGTCTAGCAAGAATCACGTATCTCTTCACTTGGATACACACACACAACTTTTGCTAACAACCTTAGAAAGAAACACAACATTGACCTTATAGGAAACAGATAGGTCGGTAGCATAAACCCTAAACCCTAAACCTATTAGGTTAAGAAATTCAAATGGTTCAATCCTAACTATTGAGCACATTGCATTAAATGCAACAATCTTGAACTGATCTCAAGATGTTCTCCATCATTCATTTTCCACCACTTTCATGGTGGCTGATAACCCATCACATGTTTTCACCATTTATAGACTTCGCACATTCCCGAGGTAGATAGGAACAATCTCCTTCATGCAAGATCCTTCACGTGCACAAGGCTAATGTGGCAACATGATCTATTCTTTGTTACAATGCTAACTCATCACACAAAGTCACCAGTTGAGTTACACAAGCTTGAAGCACTTCAACTGGAAACCCTGAAGTTAAGACTACCAATTGGTAGTCATACAAAGCTTCCATGTACCGGTTCCCATAACCACATGCCAGTTCACCTTGAACAAACACACCGCTTCACTTTGGCACATATACCGGTTATTGGTAACATACTGATTCTCACATTTACCGGTTCTCTCCTCTTCACCATATTGACATCAATGACAACATACAATGTCATCATGTCCTCATACTGGTTCACATAATGCCAACAGATATAACAATGAAAAATTGAAAAAATTCTAGCAACTCCCCTGAGGAGTGCAGTCCAATCTAAAACTGATTTGAATCTCTCCATATGACATATTATGACATTATTTTTCACATATAACTCTCCTCCTTTGACATCAATGCTAAAGATATGACATAGATATCAAAATCTCATGAATCCCAAAGCTGACTACTCCCCATGAGTAGTAGCACCACTACATCAATCTGGAGGAAAGGATAAAGCTGATTATGCATACCAGACTGATTCTCTGCTCCATCATTTAAGTTTTTGCTAGAGGGGTAGATACCCCTAGCCTGTCTCTCAAATATTCAAATGATTCCTTAGATAATGGTTTAGTGAATATATCTACAATCTTCTCTTTAGTGTTCACATAAACCAATTTGACTTCCTTTTCTTCCACCTTTTCTTTCAGAAAGTTATATTTTATTGATATGTGCTTAGTCTTAGCATGAAATACTAGATTCTTAGACATGTCAATAGCTGCAAAGTTATCACAATAGATAATTACCAATTCACTACAATCTACCTTGATATCCTTCAACATTTTCTTCATCCACAAGACTTGAGTGCAATTAGTTATTATTGCAACATATTCAGCTTCTGCAGTAGATAAAGAAATGTATGACTATTTTTTGTTGATCCATGAAATCAATTTCTTTCTAAGAAAGAAAGTTCCACCAGAAATGCTCTTCTAGTCATCAGTATCTATAGCCCAATCTGCATCTCTAGAGTACCATAAGACATCTTCTGTTGTTCCTTACAAATACTGGAATATCCTTTTTACTGCACATTCATGATTTTATTTAGGATTACTTTGATATCTTGAAACAATACTTACTGCATTCATAATATCTAGTCTAGTCTGAGTTAGATATAACAAGCCACCAATCATAGACTTATACCTTGTCAAATTTACCGATGCAGATGTGTCTTTGATAGATAATTTCTCACTTGTCACCATAGGAGTACTTACCAATTTGGAATTATCCATACCAAACTTCTTCAACAATTCCCTTAGATACTTAGTTTGGCAGATAAAAATACCTTTGCCAGTTTGACTAATCTAAAAACCTAAGAAAAATCTTATCTCACCAGTCATAGACATTTCAAATTCATCCTTCATTTTGTTACAAAATTCCATGCACAATTTATCTTCACCTCCAAAATGGATATCATCAACAAATACTTCAATAATCTGAATATCATCAATGATCTTGTAATATAAATTACTGTCAGCACTGCCCTTAGTAAAACCAAACTTCAAAAGATATTTATCCAACCTTGCATACCAAGATCTAGGAGCTTGTTTCAATCCATATAATTATTTCCTTAACCTGCAAACCATATCTTTGTCATCTGTCAATGAAAGTACATCAGGCTTCTCAATGTATACTTCTTCCTCAAGTTCACCATTCAAAAATGCACATTTAACATCCATTTGATAGACCTTATATAGTTCTTGTATGCTGCATAGGTAATAAATAGTCTAACAACTTCAATTCTAGCTACTGGTGCAAATGTCTTACCATAATCAATTCCTTCCATTTGAGAATATTCTTTACAAACCAGTCTAGCCTTGTTTCTTACAACTTGACCATCCTCATTTAGTTCCTTTCTAAAAACCCATTTAGTTCCAATAACATTCTTATTTTTAGGTTGGGGAGCTAAAGTCCAACTCTTATTCTTCTCTATTGGATCTAATTCATCTTCCATAGCCTTTAACCAATATTTATCTTTACAAGCTTCAATAACAGAAGTCAGTTCAATTTGAGAAATAAGACATACCTCTTCATTTGCCACTCTTCTTCTTGTAATAAATCCCTTGTTCCTTTCTCCAATGATTTGATCTTCAGAATGATTTAATCTTACATAGCTTGGTGTCTTCTGAACTTCAGGTTCTCTATTCTGATCATCAGTCATAGTTGAATTTTCTGATTGTACCGGTGTAACTGTCTCAGTGTCTTGTACTTGTTGATGCGTTACCAGATTAGGTATGATCATTTCCACTTCCGGTTCTCTATCATATGATAAATATTGATCTTTGTATTTCTCATCAACTTTCACATTTGTACTCTCCACAATTTTCTCTAATCTTTTGTTATAACATCTATATGCTTCCCTCTAAATTAAATATCCAAGAAATATCCCTTCATCACATCTAGGATCAAACTTCCCAATTGAATCATCTCTTTTGACACAACATTTACTTCCAAAAATTCTGAAATATTTAAGAGTAGGTGTATGTCCAAACCATAATTCATAAGGAGTCTTACCAGTTTCACCTTTGATATGAACTTTGTTGAATGTGTAGACTATTTTACTCACTGCTTCTCTCTAGTAGATGTCAGCCAATTTGGTTTCCATCATCATGGTTCTTACTGCATCAAAAATGGTTGTATTCTTCCTTTCCACTACTCCATTCTACTGAGGAGTCTAAGGTGCAGATAATTGTCTCCTAATTTTATTTATCTCACAATAACTGTTAAATTCAAGAGATATGATCTCAGGCATTTGATTTTCAATCTAGTTTCTATTTCCACCATTGCTTTAAAGATCTTGAATTTCTCAAAATCTTCAAACTTCTCCCTTATAAAAGTCACCCACATCATTCTAGAATAATAATCAATTATTAGCATGTACCTATCACCTTGAAAGCTTCTTGTCCTTTCTAGACCAAAAACATTAGTATGAATCAAATCAAGCACATCATTAGATTTATCATGTATGCTCTTAAAATATATTCTAACTTGTTTTCCCAATTGTCATTCCTTACATATCAAACTATGAGGTTTTATAATCTTAGGTATAACATGGCACAACCCCTTATGCCATAATCAACTTTCATCAATATGAGAAATCAAACATGTCTTATCACTGGTGTTCAAATGAAAGATATTACCTCTAGGACTTGAGTACCGGTTGCAATCTCCAAGCCAGTTCTATTAATGATTTTGATTTTTCTATCTTTGAATAGAAGTTGGAATCCCTTATCCAACAATTGACCAACCCTTAAAATATTATGCTTTAAACCTTCTACATAATAAACATTATCAGTATTATGCTTACCATCTAGAGAAATAATCCCCAAATCTGACTTGACTGCCATTGTATTCTTGCAGGGACAAAATTTTTCTTTTATCTCCAGTCATATGATGTGAGCATCCACTATCAATTACCCATTCATCCCTGTCTTCAACTTTTGTTGCCAGGGTCTTTTGTTCATTCTTGATAACCGGTTCTGGTTCATCTTCCTTTATAGCATAGAACACCCATTTATTTCCATTATCGGATCCACTAGCAGAGTCTCTTGCCGGTTCATCATCTGAGTCATCACTTACTCCTTCCTCATTTGCTATGTAGCATAGTTTGTTTTTCTTGAATCTATATTTGTTCTGATTAGGCTTAAATGATTTCTTAACTCTTTCTTCAAATCTTACATTCCTTTCAAGACATCTAAATAAAAAATGACCAATCTTATTACTTGCAAAACATTTAAAAGGTGCTTTTCCTTCATACTTACTTCCTGCCGGTCCTTTAGGTACTCTTCTAGCAAATAAGGCTTCAAGTTGCTCAAATTCTTCATCCTCTTTCCTCATATCTTCCAATTCTTTTGCATATAGGACTTTCCAATCACTTTTGCTGGTGGTAGGGCTCTCAAAACTTTAGAAACTATTTCTTCTTCACTCAGACATCCTCCACAACATTGAATTCCCATGACAATCTCATTTACTCTTTCCATAAATGTAGCAATTCTTTCATTATCTTCCATCTTCAAGTTCTCATATCTTACCCGGTAACCATCAAGTCTAGCAATTTTCATAGTAGGGTCACCTTCATTCAGAGTATAAAATTTATCCCACATAACCTTTTCAGATGATTTATCAGTCAATCCCATGATTTGCTGATCAATGAGTGCACACAAGAGGGCTTCTCTAGCTCTGCAATCATTTTCAATATTTTGGTCCAATTCTGATGGAGAAGGATTGCCAGATGATGGATCATAAGGTGGATATCATTTCTCAGTGATCTCCCAAATATCCTTTCCAAGACATCTAAGATGAGTCTCCATTCAAATTTTCCATATCCCATAGTTTGTTCCATCAATCTTAGGGATTTCTCTTCTACAAATAGTTGTCGGTGGATTTTAATTATTAGTTGTCATAGGATCTACCTCAAGCGATTAAGCTTTTGCAAAAGAGGACCAAATCTATGATACTAATTGTTAGAATAACCAGTCGATAACTAAAAAGGGGGGGGTGGGGGGGTGAATCAGTTGTCAACAAATTATATTAATCAAACCACTTTATAACCTTTAACTAGAGCACACAAACATTCAATACAAGAATAGCAGAAATAGATACCGGTAAGCAATAAAACTTAAGTATGAAACAAAGAAACAACACAATGCAACCATACCACATAACACCATGATTTATATGTGGAAAACCTGGTAAAGGGAAAAACCATGATGGAAATCTTACCCACAGTTAGATAATACTTCTGTAGAAAGTATGTGATACAATAAGGGGTCTGCACATGTAGGAAGGCACATTGCCTAGAGCGTACTGCTCATTATAAAGGAGTCTCACTGACTATAGAGAGGTTATAAACACCTCAATATAATTGGACAACAATCCAGAAAAATGAACTGCCAATGATAACATTTACCATGCTTGATTACAGTCTTGATTAAGCTCAATACCAGAGGCCTTTGACCTCTTACATAAACCTAATCTGTTCACCTATGATCGACCAAATCTCCTTTGCTAATGATCTTTTCATTATTCGCACAAATCATTCTATGACCATGATCTACAATGAGATCTTACATTAATTTATACAAACCCTAAGGCCTAAACCAATTAGGTCGGCCACCTAAAAGATATTACAATAAGATCATTACATACATCCACATTACAATGATATACCATGTCAAATTTAGACCAAAGAAACATTAACTAATCCATAAATCATCCCAGTAACGTGTAGAGAACACTTAATAGTACATTACATGATAATGGTCCATAACCTACATAGATATCGGACCCAAATAGATCCACCATGCCAAAGCGATGTCTCCAATCAATCGAGGCATGAACAAAGATCACCTTCTGCATCCTGAATTCTATCTAGAAGCCACACCAACACCACTTATGCATCCTATCAAAGATTCTCAGTAAAAGCTCTGCTAGTAAAACCCTTGCCGGTATAGGCCTACTAGAGTGTATGATAGCATCCGATCATCAAGTCAATACCAATTGACCAAAAGATACTCCAGAAACATGCAACATATTAAACCAAACATATTCCATTGATCAAACATGTCAGTAGTATCCAACTGGTAGTCCCTTCTGCCGATAACACTAGTTCTTCTACCGGTAACCAAAATCTGTCTACCGGTAACCAATCATAACAGCTAGTGTTGACATCAATGACAAAACATCAATGCAACACATAATCAATTCCTTCATATTGCCAACAGGTTTTAGCAAAGGTAATCTTGATAGCAACTTATATTATAAGATTGAGCATGATGACATACTGATCATTGAAGTCTTAGTAGATGATATCTTTTTTAGAGGAGAAGAAAGTCTATGCATGAAATTTACTAATGACATGAAAAATGAATTTGAAATGTCTATGATTAGAGAGATGAAATTTTTCTTAGGTTTGCAGATCACTTAGATTGATAAAGGTATTTTCATTTGTAAAACTAAATATGTGAAAGAATTACTAAAAAAAGTTGGACTTGAAACTAAAAACCTATTGGAACCCCTATGATAACCGGTTACAAATTGTCAAAGGAAGAGGAATCTCCTAGACTGAACTCATCTAGATAAAAATGAATGATTGGTGAATTATTGTACTTAACTTAGACCAAACCAGATATAATGAATGTTGTCTACATTGCCTCTAGATTTCAGTCAGATCCAAGAGAATGTCATGATATTGCTATTAAAAGGATATTCAATAACAAATTATGGGTTATGGTATCCAAAGGATGATGATTTTAGATTATGTGCTTATACAGACTTAGATTGGGCAGTAGATGTTGATGACTAGAAGAACACTATAGGTGGTGCATTCTTTCTTGGGAAGAAATTGGTCTCATGGCTTAGCAAGAAATAATCATGCACTTCATTATTTACTGTTGAAGATAAAAATGTAGCTATTGCAACAAATTGAACTCAGAGCTTATGGATGAAGCAAATGTTGAAGGATATAAGGGTAAGTTATGATGAGCCTATTTTTATTCACTATGATAATACATCTTCTATTGATATGTCAAAGAATTTGGTATTTCATTCCAAATTAAAACACATATCTATAAGGTATAATTTCTTGAAGGAAAAGGTTGAAGTAAATGAAGTCAAATTGGTATATGTGCCCACTAAGGAACATATTGTAGATATTCTAAAAAAACCATTGCCAAAAGATACTTTTGAATATCTTAGAGATCAGTTGGGGGTCACCACCCCTTTGGAAGAGACTTAGAGATGTAGGGATGCATCAATCTGATGAACTTATTAGAAATATCTTCTGATTTGGGTTGATGGAATAATGTTGTTGGTCAGGGGGCATAGTCGGCTGTTTAGTTTGGAATCAACCCTTTGTAATTGATGTCAAAGGGGGAGAGGTGTTCATGTGAAAAATAGTAAATCATATTCTAGTTTTGGAGATTTATTTTAGATCAATTTTTAAGATTGTTGGGGAGATTGTTGACATTCCTTAACACTTGGATGTTTTTCACATTCAGTGTTTCCATCAATGCCAAAGGGGGAGATTGTTGGCATTATGTAGGAATTGATTATGTGTTGTCATTGATGTCAACACGGTGCTCTGGTTGGACCTATTCTGGTTTGACTTGGTTTTTGCTGAGGTTTTCAGAGATTCTGATTTAGTATGATCAGATTGTTGGATTCAATTTTGGATGGTTGTTCAGGATGATTATATGCTTTCCATATCCAGTTGGATCATGATTTGGTGCCCCATAAGCTATTATTTATGTTCTGGTTTGTCGGTTGATATTCTTGGTCCCAATTGACAGTACCAGTTGGTGATATTTGATGAAATGGTTAAGTGGTTTTGATTTGGCTTCTACAAATGCTTCCTAACGTGCTAAAGGTGAGCTTGAATGTGTCCTAATTGTTTGGTGGCTTCACATTGGCTGGCATGCTAATTTGGTGATCCTATTTGGGCCCGGTTGGTTATTCTATGTTATTGACACTGAGGGTTTCTACCAGTTGGAGTTACATGTTGCATTTGGCCTTGGCATGATTTCTGGTGGATATAATTGTTTGGGAATTTGAATTAGGTCCATGCTATGTGTTACCCCATATTTTTTCACTCATTAATTTTTCTTGCATTGGTATATTTGTGTCGAGATAATGTGTGTTTAATTCAACATAATTAATTCTTTTAAGTTATCATCTTTCTACTTTAAGTTTGTCTCGGCCAATGTCTCTTCATGCCTAAGTGTTCATGTTTTTGAACCTTTTATTTGAACTTGGAGTTTAGTTTAAGAGTTAATTGGTTTATTGAGTCTTTGTGTGTATTATGCCTTAGTTGTGGCAAGTCTAACTTGTGCAGAAAAGTCTGTGCGAAAAATGAACTTGAACCTTTGAACCTTCATTGGTCCAAGGTTCAAAGGTTCAACACACAACAGAATGTAAAGACAAAGTGATTAATGAATCATTTTGTGGGTGAAGTCTGTAATTTTGAACCTTCTGATTGAACCTCGTAATTCAAGGTTCAAGGTTCAAAGGTTCAATGGTTCATGCTACTGTCAAAATTTCATGGGAAATGGAGTTTTTCTGCTAAAAGTTATGAATTTTATTTTTTCATTGAACCTCCGAACCAACATAAAAAGGTTCAATGGTTCAAGGTTCAAAGGTTCAATGATTCAGTCTGACAGTCCAATTCTGTACATATATCCGGCAACCCAAAAATGTAGCAAAAAAAAAAGTTGCAAATTTTTAAAATTTGAAGATGACTGACCTAATATTTTGGTCTTAAATGGTCCTAGATTTAATTTTGTGACCATACAAGCTCATATGATTTATTATTTTAATATTTTGTCAGTGCAGCAATATGGTTGGTAGGGTTAGTTTACAAAGGAAGTACCCTGATTTAGCGAGTTGTTAAAAATGGTTAAAAACCCATCTGTAATTTTAAATATCACAACTGATCACAAATTTTCATGGCCCTAGGATGCCCGGTTAATCCATGGTGAATTTAATAAAAAGTGGCTACAGGAAAATTTAAAACTTTCTCAGTCATTTATGTGCAGAATTTAAAACATTTTAATAATATTTTAAATCAATTTGAAAGAAGCAATTTTATAGGAAGGTGAAATGTTAAAAAGAAATATGTTGTAATTAATAATCTTTTCCAAGAATCAGTTATGTTAACTGAAATCTCATCGAAAAAGAAAAGAGGATATGTATGTAATGAAAACAAAGAGCTGGGAATTCTTTTTCTGCTGTAAAAAGAGAGAGAGCAACATAGTTTTCTGGACTACACAGTTTTATTTTTCAGAGGTGTTGAGTCTATGAGCCCACATTTTGGCATTGATGAAATAAAGAAGATTTTGTTGATTTGTGCATATGTCAATATTTTCTTTTGATTACCATGAGCTTTGTTTCTCTTGTAATTACCTTTCATTTCCTTTTATGTTACATCAAACTGTGTATATGCATTTGATTCTGCAACTTTAATTTCAGAAATAACTTGTACATTGGAAAGAAATCTTCTATTAGCTCTTTGCCTGAGCATTCTAATCCTCCTTGTCCTTTGAAGCATGAGAGAGACTCAATCAGAGTCTAGGGAATTTTGATTCTATTGAAAAGGCTATTTTCATGGATGTGGGTAATTAAACTATGTTTTACTTATCTTCATTCACTTCATTTTAAATAATTTTTTCACATCTACTTTCATGGTTATGGGTAGATGTTAGTTTGCTTTTATTGTTTTCTAGTTAAAAGCATATTCAGAAAACATACATTTTATCCAATGAAGAGAGTTGTACCTTCATATCAAATTTTAGAGAGCACTTTCAATTTCCGTTACAAGTGACTCAATTGTTGATTCTTTTTTGCCTTTCAATTTGGGCATTTGGGAGTCATTTTTGAAAGGTATTTAAAAAGGACAAATTTGTTAACCAACACTATGTAATGTAAATCATAATATTGGTCCGATGATATCGTGTGATGTAACTTATGCAATTATGAGTTATGGGTTTAGGGTTTAGCCGACCTTGCTTATCAAGGTTGATGATCTACATATATAGGTGATATATTCATGTAATTTGTATGGGTGGTTATGTCTGCATTATTAGAGAAAGGTTTATGTGCGAACAAGTATATATCATTCAACGAAAGGTTTGAGGAAAGTTTGGTGTTGCAGGTCAGACATTCGTGCTTAACCAAAACTGTAATCAAGCATTAGGAGATGCTATTTCCATAGTTCATTTTCTCCGGATTGTAGTCTAATGTTTATATAAGTCAATGAGACTTCCCTTTTGTGTTGAGTAGTGAGCTCTAGGCGGTTGGCCTGATTGCAAGTGCAATCCCCATTGTAATATTTCACATATTGTTGCAGAAGTATTGTCTAACTATGGGTAGGGTTTCCCACCATGGTTTTTCCCTTAACCGGGTTTTCCACGTCAAAATTATTGGTGTTAAGTGTTGTGTTCTTTCATGCTTTATCTTTCTCTATGTTGTTATATTGCTCAAATAGAAATTTTCTAATCTGCATTAATTGTTTAACTTGTGGAAAACTGATTCACCCCCCCCTCCCCCCTCTCAATTTTCCTCTGGTTCATTCTAACTATTGGAATCATAACTTGTCAACAATAATTTCACATTATAAAAACCGAATTCACATTTTTATCAAAAGGCCCACCATTGATGGATCTCCAAAAAGCTTAAATTTTCAAACTTGTGCAATCAAAAACTTGGGAAAACCCATTGGTCCATAGTTGAACAAAAACTCATTTATGCTGTAAAATCTAAAATGTGGGCATCCAATAAAAAATGGGCAACATTTCCTTTTGTAAAACCATGATTTCAAAATCAAATTCATACTAATTTTGATTATTTACTAAAAATCCAAATTCAAATAGGAGAAAGCTTCTAAATCCAATTGCTAACTATTAGAAACAAGAATGACACAATTCCATTGAGAATCAAGAGATAGATTCAAGAAACATACTTTTAAGTTTGATAAAACTTTAAAATTGAAAAGAAGGCCGAATTCACCAAGAGAGCTCACGAAAAATTAGGTAGCATAAAAAGTTCACCCACACGAATCCAAAGAGCTTCTACCCACAAAAATTCTCCAAGAATTTCCCTCCCAATTAAGAAATCAAAATCCCCATTGTAGGGTTTGAGAGCTCAAATTTTGAATTATAAAAGCAAGTCCCAAAAAATGAGCTTAAAAAATACAATATAAACTCATTTTTCAAGTTCAAATATAAAAATATTAAAAATCAATTTCGATAAATAAATCCAATTACTCCCAAAATACCCCAAAATGGTAAAATCATCAATTTCACATTAAATTGAATACATATAAGCCACATTACATAGTTAAGTATTAAATTGCCACTATATTATTTAAATATTGTTAATATATGCACTATAATAGCAACAATTCACATATGAATGACTATGTACAAATAGTCTTTATTGGCCATTCACAAATATGCATTGGGGTAACCAGACATTACCAAATTGGTAACCGGTGGCATAAATAAATAAAATTAAGAAATACCATCCAAATTAGGAGCGATGCTTGTGGCTGGGTAACATTAATGGTCGGTGTGCTATCTCCTATAACCACCATTAGGGATATGAGCACGCTTAGAATTATGGAGCTAGGTGGATTTGATGCTCTATATCTACACGAACTAAAACATACAAACACTTGTGCATACATATACATACATTTAATATAACTGAAAGCATCATTAACATTCCTCAATTGTGGTCACATAATACTTCATGAATACTCCTATCATAAGACATCAAAGAATTGCTAATATCATTGGGTGCAAGGTGGAAATGCTCCCCTCCACTTATTTGGGTCTCCCATTGGGATTAGTTCCCCCAAACTCCTTCTGGAATATGTTAATTGACAAACTCAACAAAAAATTAGCTGGCTGGAAAGGATCCATGTTATCTCAAGCTGGAAAGTTGCAACTCCTTCAAGCCACTCTCCAGAATCTCCCTGTCTATGCTCTCACTCTATTTGGCATTCTGGCTAAATTTTTTGAAGCCTTAGAAAGGATTCAGAAAAGATTTCTTTGGTCAGGGTTTGAAGAAAAAAAGAGAATATCCTTGGTTGCCTGGGACAAAGTGTGTAAACTAAAGAGAAAAGGAGGTCTTGGTATTAAAGCTCTCAAAACTTTTAATAAAGCTCTTCTTGATAAACAAATATGGAGGGCTTATGACATTAAGAAAGATTGGAACCAAATTTGGTTTGACAAATATATTCATGATCAACCTCTCCAGGATCTCCTCTACTCTGAAGACATCCCTGTTGGGTCTTTCATTTGGAATAGTATTATCAAATCCATAAAAGTGGCCAAAGTTGGAGCTGGATGGGTCCTTAGAAAAGGTGACAAAATTAGGTTCTGGGAGGATCCTTGGATTAGTGATGAACCTCTCTTTAATCAAGACTGCAATCAATTCATTGATGAATTTAAAAGGAGGTTTGGGTCTATGGTGTGTAACTACTAGAAGGAGAATAGATGGGTTAGGCTTGATGTTATTTATGTTGGGCTTTCCCTACTTCAGCAGGAGCTGTTGTCCTTTTGTATTAACAAATATTTTGATGTTGTGTTCCTCTGGAAGAGTAATCCTAGGGGTGACTTCAGGGTTGCCTTAGCCTATAAAAACACATTTACCTAGATCAGCAACCCTATATGGGGTAAAGTTTGGAATAGAATTCTTATCCCTAAAGTCAACATGTTCTTTTGGCTTGCTACTCACAATAGGATTCTTACTATTGATAACTTGGCCCGAAGAGGTTTTATGTTCCCTAACAGGTGTGAGCTATGTCAAAAGGAGGAAGAATCAGTTGATCATCTATTCATACATTGCTCCTTCACTTGGGAAATCTGGAGTAAGTTTTGGGTGAATTGGAAAGTTGAATGGGTTATGCACAAGAGTCTCAAGGAAACTATTTGGCAATGGACCTTTCCCACCAAATTTCCTCTTATCAAGAACCTTTGGTCCTTGATCCTTCCCATTACTTGTTGGGGCATCTGGAAAGAGAGAAATAATAGTATATTTAGGGAGATTAAGTGCACTTCTCAGGTGGTCTTTGAAAAAGTTTGCAGGGCTATAAAAGAAAACATAAATATTCCTTAACGGAACAATAAACAATGGTTTTTGCCCGATATGAATGATATTGAAAAAGGCATCCTTACTGGATGGAATTTAATCCACAAAGTCTATAGATCTGACAATAAGACAAGGAGAGAAAATATTGTTTGGAGATTTCTTGATCATGATTGGGTCAAGGTGAATTTTGATGGGGCTTCTAAAGGCAACCCTGGGAAGTCCGATGGGGGAGGAGTCATCAGAAATGCTCAAGGTGTGTGCATTGCTGCTATTGCTTCTCCTTTTGGTGTCCAAAATAAGCATGTGGCTGAAGCTCAAACTATATTGAAAAGCCTCCAGCTTGCTTAGGGATTCAAATTTTAAAAAAATTGGTTGGAAGGGGACTCCCTCAATATCATTCAGGCTCTTAAAGGTACTAGTTCTTCCTCTTGGAATATTACTAATACGATTGAAAGTGATAAAAAGTTATTAAATGACTATGTTAGTATTCTCATAACTCACACTCAAAGGGAACGCAATAAGGTTGCAGACCTTTTAGCTAATGAAGGGGTCAATTTAGAGGTGGAGGCTAATTATATCGGAGAGGCCCAATGTAAAAGGGATGTTAGGGAGAAATTATTATTTTATTGCATCAATGGGTCAAGTTAAAATCATGATCACCTTTTGGGGTCCAAAAATTAAAGACAGTGATTGGGGGCAAGTGAACTGTCAGTTAATGATTGTTATTAGGCATCGTTTTTATGATCATTTGTGTGAAGGGGATTATAATAATAAGTGCTAGATCTCTGGGGCCATTATTATTTTCTTTAAAATCATGGATGGTACTCTGTTCAGTGATCCTAGTATTTTTCTCAAGAGCCTATGTTTAAGTCTTGGCCTGCAATTTGTGAGATATACTATTGGAGACTTCAACTTGTTGTTCAACATGGGAGGTAACCTAAACCAGAATGAGCCCTCTGGTTGTGAGAACTGGAAGAGTGAGCGGAAAGTGTGGAGGAGGCTCCATAGACATGGATCCATCAACTATATGGAAAAGCTGCATGGTAGTAGAAAATTGGTGTCTCAAGGCTTTGCTAAGGGTTGGAACAACAATAAAGTCACTTTGTTTGGGGAGACCTGGAAGATTGATGAGGATTTGGTTGCGGAGGTCATGAGACTTTAGAAGGAGGGCACAAAATTCTATAGAGACTGAAAGTTTTCTACTGAAGCGATTAAAAACTTCCCAAAAACTGAGGATGAGAAGGCTCAGCTTGCCAAGAAAGACAACATTTCTTACTACCTCCCCCAGCAGGTAAATTCTTTTTGGCAGAAAATGCTAAGGGTTTTGATGGAATTCCTTACTATTGATGGTAGATTTACTAAAGTCTACAATTATCATTTTGCAATCTCAATCATTTCTGCCATGGGGTTAAGATTTCTCTACCCTTTTATCTAGCATCTTCCCTGAATGAGAGCTTGGATGACCATGCCAAAAAGCCCAAAACTTACCCCATAGCCCATCAGGGGCTTATTTTTCTCATTTATGAACACCTGAAGAAAAAAACTACGGTTAGGAAGGATGATAACCTGGTAACAAATGCACATATTTCTGAGAGTTGTAATGACTCTGAGTCTAATGATGATCTCTCTAATGCCCCTACCCATAAAAAAGGGAGAGATGACATTGATAATGTGGACACAAAGGTGAATGATGGTATGGAGGAGGAACAGGGGAAGGAGGTTGAGATTGAAGTGGAGAGTGAGAAGGAAGAGTATGCTGGAGAAGAGGAGGAAGGGAAAAAGGATACCAATACTGAAAAACCCTGATTCTAACCCTATGGGTTCAGATAGCAGGAATGTTGCCCAGAACTCCATGGAGGAAGCCAACCCTAAATCCATGAGCTCTGAGCAGGGAAGGGATTTAGCGAACACTATCTTGAATACTGCTCAAAATTGCACACTGGAGTCTTTCAATTTTTAGAAGTGGGTTATTGAAAATATAACCAACATTTAGAGAAAACAGAGGGACCTGGAAAATAAGATTCACAATTTGATCAAGGAAACAAATTTGGGGAAAAAGAGTGTGGAGGTGGAAACCAGTGAAGTAGAGGATAAAATTGAAATGAAGGACTGGTCAGAAAGAGACCTTATAAAAGGGGATTTGAAACATCTAGAGGATGTTATTAGAATTATAAAAGAAAAGACAGTCAGATAACAAGACCATCATCAATCGGGTTGCTAAAACTGAGAAGGCATTGAAAAGCTTCATGAACCACAGTCTTGAGGTCTTGAGAATCTTGTCTCAAAACATGAATGCCTTGGTGGATCACTTAGGGAGGAAAAATCAGAATAAGGATTTGGTAATCATTGATGGTATACCGACCTCCATCTCTACTCATCAAATCTCCAGGCGAAGGACCAGGTAGACAACTAGTGATATGGAGACAAAGATGAAAGATATTCAGCTGAAACAGGAGAACAATGATCTGACAGAAGCCGTTAAGGCCATGATGTTGTTGGTTCAGAATGCTGAGGAGTCAATAAAAGTTTTTATTTGACATGTAATGCTGGATTTTGGATGCCAGTTTCTCACTGGCTCTGTGATGTCCTTTTGTCCTAGCTGCTAGTTTTTATGTTGGGTGTTTTGCAACTTTTTTGTCTAGGTCTTGTCTTCTCTAGTTTCTTTCATGCTCATGTTTCATAATGTAAGTAGGTTTCGAGTCCCTTAACACCTATTTTTCCTTAATCAAAAACATTGTTAGTAACATGATATCCCATTAGATCAATATAGCATCATCAAATGAATATATTGCTAAGAATTTAATCTCTAAAAAGAAATATAATAACATAAAATTTTATTTATTACATTTAAATCATCCAAACATATTTACATCACTTGTTTCATTCCAAACGTTGATCACATCAACATTAATATCATCATAAATATGGTAACAACCCCCAATGAGTCTATTACCCAAATAGATATGCAGTAAACAATAACACCATGGTCCTCACAACCAAACCTAGAAGTAAGAATTAATCCCAAATAAATATCTTAATCATGATCATCATTAAGCAATCCAGAACATAATTGGTCCAACATGAACACAAAACATATATCCAATCAAGGCCTAGCTAGGCACTCAAATCATCACATTGAAATCAATTACAAAATCCAAAATAATAGCATTAAAGCACCATAGAAATTTTAACACCCAAGAGAAAATGGCACAATCATGGGCTCATAGCCAAATCCACATCGAGAAGATACCATGGGCTGAAACCACAAATCCAACATAAGGACTCCTTACTATAGTCCAAATAGTAGGTGTTTTCACGTGTGTCCTAGGGGATAAAAGCACACAACCAACATGCACACCCTTTCACTACACATGACCACAAGGAAAAGGAACATAATTGTTGGCATGGTATATGATTGTGAGGCACCGCATATGTCATTTGGGTCATTTATAGACCCATATATCCATTATATAAATTTTAAATAACCTTAAAACACCTCTAATATTCTATAGAGTTGGATAATAAGATGATAGAAGATGTGAAAAAATATATAAGTTTAGAGAAGGATGATGTATTAAAATTGAAAGTAGAAAATAATCAATTGGATCAATTTCTTACATGTCAAAAGAAAAATCAGTATGCAATGCCTCATGTGATACAAATGATTTAAGTTACTCATTTGATGAATCAAATAAAAAATGTGCTATAACAAAATCTTCTTTTGACAAAAAGTGTAAGGTTGAAGATAATGATGATTTTGAATCTACAAGTATTGATAGTTGGGATGACAATGACAAAGGATGTTCTCCAAAGAATGTTGGTTTTAAGAGAATGGGAAGATTAGGATATATAATAATTATTTATAAAGATCCCATTGAACCAAGTGTGAGGACAAATAACAAAGTACCTAAAAATGAAAAATAAGACAATCTTACAATTATAGAAATTACTAACAAATCAATTTAAGAAATACGATATTCTCATTGTCATAGGAAAGGACATGGTAAATAAATATGTTGGGATCTTCATCTTTGTAGCCTTTGTGAACTATAGAATCATTCTAAAAATATGTGTTGGAATAGAGAGTTGAAGAAAAATCTATGAAAGGTTATATGGAAATTAATTATGGATTGATTGATGGATATAATTGGAAAAAAATCACATGTATGTTTAAAAGTTTGTACAAGCATAAATATTCATATGCAAAAAATGATAGCAATCAAGAAAATTTTAAATATTTTGAGTAGAGATATAGCACAACAAGGTAGGTGTTGTTGAGCGTGCCAAGGGGTACTACTAAAAAAGAAGTAAAGAATAAGGGAAATGGCTATAATGGAAACATGTCACGAAAACAAAAAGAGCTGCTACTAAGGAAGAGCCATGGAAAGAAAGGTATTTATTATGGATAAAAGTTGTTTCACTAAGTTTTCTTCAGGACATGACAATTTAGGCTTGGGAAGAATGTTGGAATGATATAGGGTTGTGAGACATGACGTATGTCATTTTGGTCATTTCTAGAACCATATATTCATTATATACCCCTTAAATAGCCTTAAAACACCTCTAATGTGCCTAAATAAGCTACAAAAGAGTAAAATGTTATAGAATAAAAGGTAAATTGTGGGAATTAAATAATTAAGTGTTATCATGAAAGAATGTGATAGAAAGTCATTATGAAGAGGCATACACAACCTATATAAAGATGATAAAGTAGAATAGTGTGAAAGCATGTGTGGCAATATGAAGTAAATATATGTGATAATAAGTAAGTGTGATATATGTGTGTGTGTGTGTACATACATATATACATACATACATACATACATACATACATACATATATATATATATACACACACACATACATATATATACATACACACACACACACACATATATATATATATACATACATATAAATATATACATATATACATACATATACATATATATTTATTTATGTGTAGACATACATACATACATACATACATACATATATATATATACATATATACATACATATACATATATACATACATATATATTTATACATACATATATATACATATATATGTATGTATATATAGCTATATATATGTAGTCTATATATATGTATATATGTGTGTGTGTGTATATATATATTTGTTTTATACTTATTACATATCTATATTCTCCCCTTTTAATTGCATCACACCAAGTTTTACTACATATAACATAATATCAAACCTTACACTTTGGTCAAGTTTTTTTGTCAACAATAATGACCATGCAAGATGAGAGTAACATATTGCCAAACTAGAGCTCCATATCACTACTATGCAAGACACAAAAATATGACCAAATCCAATATAAACATCCATGAGCTTCAAATGCCCATCATAGATCTCATTAACGATATCCATTCAAAAGTTAAATTATATGGCTTCCATTCTCATAGATCTATAAAACAATATTAACACACAAAATATCTATTATAATCCACAAGGTACCAACAATCTATAATTCCTTCTAAAAAAATTCCATAAGCTTTCTAGGCTAGAAAATGTTAGGCCCCGGAGGCAACTAAGAGGGGGGGGGGGGTGTGAATCAGTTTTCTATTAATTTCAACCAAATATACTTTAACCAAACTTAGTGCATAATACCGATAAACCAAACTTTAATGTCGGTAGACAGTTTAGCAAATAATAACAGTACCGGTAAAGTTTAATGCATGAAACAGAAAGACAAATAACATACACAACACATAACAAAGTTATTTGTACGTGGAAACCCTGTAAGGGAAAAACCACGGTGGGAAACCTTACCCACAATTAGATGATACTACTGCAGATAGTGTGTGTGTACAAATGGGGTCTGCACATGTAGAAAGGCCAACTGCCTAGAGGTCACTGCTCAATCACAAAAAGGGAGTCACACTAACTACAATTGGATGGTTAAATCCAATGATAATGTACTGCTCAAAATAACATCTTCATATGCTAGATTCAGTACCAGTTAAGCTCTGATTGCCTTCTTCAAACCTTCCTTGAATCTTCAAATGATGTCTGCATGTATAGCTCTACTTAGATTTGCATATACCTTATTACAATCCTTTTTCACACTCTACCACATAATCTCATAAATGAGATCTTACATATATACCAAAACCTAAGACCAATTGTGTAGGTCGGCTCACTAAGATATTACAATTAAATCAATTACAAATGAATCAATATGTGATGCATGTTATTGGCTCAATGCATTTACAACAATAACAAAGCATCTCCATGATGTGTCATGCTTATCTGAAATAGATAATGCTTGCCAATCCATAACCTAGACCCATTTACCGATAACAACAAATATGCAAACTCGATTGTACCAATAATCAAATCACCAAAACCAAGTGTCCCAACAATGTCTTTGAAATAACCAAGTAATCTCCAAATGATAACAGATCATCCTTAGTGTCAGTGAACAATATAATCCTATCGATGAACCAGATACCGGTGACTGTGCATAAGTCACTAAATATGTCGGTGAACATAACCAAAGATCTCCAAGTGTTCTCAAGTGTTGACAAGTGTTGATATCAATGCAACACATCCATAATACCAACAAAAAATCATAATGAAGGAATACCTAAAACCAAATTATCATGAATCATTCACATGCAAGCACATGAAATCAACATGCAAGTACACACAACCCACATGAGAGTACATGTAACTCACATACATGCATATACAAACCATGGAAACCCCTTCATTTCTAATAATAAATATTAGGAAATTGTTGGAAATATTTCAACCTCTAATCAAATAATAGCATTGATGTGATTTAATTCTTAGACTATACCCAATGAAAATATGTGATTGAATGTATATTTGAAAATTAAGTTGTCTTAATACAAAAAGCCATTGAGATATTTATCTTCTTTATCATGGTAAAATCAACCACCTTAACATGCTTAATAAACCTATCTTATATGGAAAAGACATCATGGAAATGAGCATTACTTCACCATAAGATAGCAACAACAAAGAAGAAAAAATCAATAACACAAGAGGAACATATCATAACATAAGATTTATGTGGAGAAACCCTTATGGGAAAAAATCCACCAAGAAGGGTGACCAAGCATGTATTATCTTCATTATCAAAATCACAATATATTCACTTCCATCACTCCTTCTATGTCTTCAACCTAACAGCACTTTGCTACATCTCCAAATTGTAAAAAGCCATTACATTTTATTATCCCAAGACATTAATTTATAGAAGAGATTTTTTGAGAAACCTACTATAGTTTCTTAAAAAGAGGGGCAAATACCACCTCCAAAACATATTCCCACCTTAGTGGATAGCTCATAAACTTAGTAGAATTTAATAAATCTTCACATGACCTTCACATGGTGCCTTAACTAGAGCCAATCAGAAATGGTCAAACCTAAGTGCTCCATAACTCATTGATAGCTTTGACAGATCCATAGATAGAACATGCAATAATCTAAGGCTCCTAACCTTAATATCTTAAAAATTAAATTAAATACTCATTTAACACATCAACAAGTCATTAATTAAAATAATAACTCTATAATTACATAATATTATAAATACATTTTGAAGGTTCATGTGCTTATTCTAGGCAATAACACATATACACTAGATATACATTGGCTCTCATGGCATATAATGTCAATAATTTAACTAATAAGTACGAGTACAAAGATGTTAAATATAAGTTCTTTTCAATTATCCTTGGTTGACATCGACCCACATGGTTATCTGCAAGCCAAGGACGTGAACATGGCCTAGGTGCTTTTCCGCCCAACCATGAAGCTATGAAAAAGGTATGGAAGACTATAAAAAATGTATACATGCAATAAGAGAAAATCATACCTCAAAATATAAACTATAATAAAAGTACCTTAATCCTCTATAATCATATATATAAATATGAAGCATGAACATTTCAATTTAATTAAAATAACAATGTCCATACCCAAAGATGGTCAACATATTCCTATCATCAAAGAAAAGGTATACTATTATCTTCTATTTCAGCTCCCTCAAATTGTGGGATAATCCCTACGAAATTTGTCTAATTCGTAGCCCACATACTCTAAGAACATTATACAAGGCGTCTATCAATTTATCTTACGTGCGGTCCAACCTCTTGAAAATTGCTTAAATCTCACTAAATGATTTTTGAAATTTTAAAAATTCAATATTTTTTTATATATTTTTTTCTTTATGTCATTTTAGCATTTTTCTTTGTATGCACTTACCCATAACAATGTTTTATTTTCATAAAAATTGGTCTCCATAGCTATATTGGATTAACATACATATAAACATTGTTACTTGTATGGGTAAGTGCATATGAAGCATGAACACTTAAATTTAATTAAAATAACAATGTCCATATCCAAAGATGGTTGACATATTCCTATCATCAAAGAAAAGGTATACTATTATCTTCGATTTTGGCTCGCTCAAATCATGGGATAATCCCTATGAAACTTATATGTTTCATAGCTCTCATCCTCTAAGAACATTCTACAAGGTGACTATCAGTTTATCTCATGTGCAATCCAACCTCTCAAAAGTCGCTTCAATCTATCTTTGATTTAAAAAAAAATTAAACTTCAAGTTTTAAAGTTTTTTTTTTGCTTTGTGTCATTTTAGGGGTTTTCTTCAAAATTGTATTTTTGTTTTTTCAAACATATGAATTTTGAGTTTTAAAACCCGAAATGCACATCCACCTCCCTTGACATGCATTGCAGGTTTTAGAACCTGAAATGTATATGTCCAACCTTCACATGTCTTGCAATAAATGCACTCCAAGTTAGGTTTTTAACCATTTTAAATCATTTTTAAGTCATGGTTTATACTGGTTCCTAAATCAACAAATTGCCAAACCCTAAGAGTATGCCAAATTCTATTATAAGGCGTCACAAGTGATCTATCCAACCAACAAGAATCAACCTACAGGTTGGTATCTTCTTCTCTTCAGGGTTTTCTATGCCTAGGTGTGTGTACCCTTATCATCAATAATCATCTTCTTCTTATGAAACCACTGATGATAATAAAGCAAATTATGATCCTCATACAAACTATAAGGCTTGTATGATTAATGTTTTTAAATAGATAACATTTCCTTAATCTATCTCACTTTAGCATAAGGATTTGAAATATATAATCAAATTACCAATCCAAGTCCTACCTCTACTACTAAAATAAAAGGAAATAATAGGAAATTGAGTTGAAAGAAGTTCTAAGAACAATTATGACTGTTGCCTTATTCACAAGGCAATAAAGTCTAAAATGATATGTATCTTCCTTCTAATTATATCTCAAATTGTTTGGCACTTTAATAGTTCATGCCTTGCATAAATGTGCAAGAATGTATGTTATTAGGTTCTTCTTTTTAATCCAAGCGATACTTTGATGTTACTGTGACTTATTCAAATGAATTTAATTTTGCCTTGCAGAAACCAAACAAATAAATCACACAAAACAAGACTTTCACTTTGATAAATCAATAATATGTTTGATACGCCGATCTAAATAACAAGAAAGAAACTTTCTTGGAGACAACCAAACAACTTTTATCAATATTTACCACACACAATTGAAAATACAATTCAGATACCAGATTCTCGCATTATATTACTGCCACTGCAAGAAAGGGTATTACAAAATAATGTATATGTTCTCCCAAATCTCTTCCAACCCCTTACACGGTCTTGGTTTCTCCCTTATATACAAAATGGGAGAAGCAACAAGCTTAATACTGTTACAAAATAAACCATTTAGTTACCCCACCCAAAAATGAAAGACATGTCTCTTCATTTAAAAAGAGAACATAATATAATTATATTGTTTCAATTGGTTACAACTAAAGCAAAGTAAACATAACAGAAAATAACTGAAATAGAGATAAATCTAGTGAGCATGAACATAACTCCTTATCTTCATAATTCAAGTAGCAACCCATGACCTATTCTCCTGGCAAGGTTCTACTCAAAGTTGGAGTGTGTTCCTATGTTCACCAGTCACTATTGCACTTCATCATTCTTCTGATGGCTTTAGATACAATTTCTCCCATTGGTACACATCATAATAATTGTGCCACTTATAGTTTTGAACCTCTAGAAAATTTTCCAAGTGATCCTTCCACCTTTTATTTGTGATCCCATGCACCTCAAAGACAAATCTTGCATATCCATTATCTAATGTGATTATACTATCAAGGAAGAGATTGAGGCTTTGAAAACTGACATCCTTTTCTTCTTGAATATGTAAAATAATTCATGAAACCATTTGACCAAATTCACTCTTCTAGTCATCAAATTCTTTGACATGTTTGTCTTGCTCTAGTGCTTGAATGTATGAAATGAATCAATTTTAGCCTTTAGTTTGGGTTCCTCGACAGAAATATACTTAACCTCATTAATTACCATCTTCACCATTCTTTCTGCTATCTTGATAGCATGAGGGGTTTTTGGATCCCTTTGTAGCACTTTACATAGAGTGATCAAGGTATGGTTCACTAGTTGCCACCTTTTGAAGAGTGATTCCAATATAGGTTTGTTTTCCTTAAATTTTTCCAATACCTCCAGCAATGATTCATAGCTCCTATGCACATCCTCTAGCTTGCTAATGACATATTTCACCCCATGTATTAACACCTTCTCAAATGTAGAAAGAATTTGTTTTGACACTCCTTGTCTAGTGTCTTAATTTATCTTCTTCAGCTCTTCAATTTCCTTTTCATAAATTTTTCTCTCAAAACTATTTCTTGTTATCAATGATATCATTAGTGGGCTCTGGTACTACATACTTTTGGAGAACAATTTCTTTTTTTTTATTTGAACCCCACCCCTTTTCAACTAATATTTCAATTTAGCATTTTCAATATACAATTTATTGATTTATTCATTCATGTCAACTTGAATTTTTCATATTCAACCAATTTATGCTGCATATTCCTCACATCATCCCTGGTAAACATAGTTGAATGCATAGTCATTGTGAAAGCCTCCAAGGGAGAAGTATTCTTTAATGTCTTAAGTGTAGCAAACCCTTTGGTTTCTTTAACTATATCAACCAATTTAGGTTTGTTTGTGCTCTTGTATCTCACCCATGTAGCCAAGGTCTCTATTTGGGGGTCATATCCATTCCCCCTCAGTCCTTGTTCTGATTCAAATTCTGCAATTAGCATGGGGTCCTCTTGGTGTCTGAATTGATCCAATAAAATTGTTTGTTTCACTGTCATCCCTAGAATAATAGACACATTTCTTTTCAACACCATATCCCTATCCTCATTTGGGGTAACATCTATGAGATCAAATCTCAACTCCTTAAAATTTCACAAAGCAATCTCATCATGCTGAGATTCATCAACACCCATCATGTTAATCTATTTTTTCTCTTCAAACTCCAATTTTATTTTAATCCATAAATCTTTGAATTTAGGTGTCCAAATGAATTCATCATCCTCCACAAATCTCATAGATGCAACAATCATCTCATCCTCATGGTGTTCAAGCAATACCTCTCCCTCAGTCTGAGCCTTATGTCCATGTGCTTCTTCTTCATATCTTGGAAGTGACCCTTGAGGCTGATGAACTCCCCACCATCTTTCAAATATATCAAAGCATTAATAGCCTCATCTGTAGCACCTATGCCTTCGGTGTCAAGATATGGCACCAAGGATGCAAATTCATCTTTCTTTTGTTTCTTTATTGGGGGTGGACTAGGTGAAGACTCTTGAACAAACACAACATCAGGAAAATCATGAACTACAACCCCTTTGGGCCTCTTCATAGGAAATTTTGTTGATTTATATGGTGGATCGTCATCAATTGACTTTCCATACAATTATTTAAAGTTTTTTAGCAATAGATCAATCCTTTTGAGCATGTCCTTTTCTTCTACAAAGAATCCTGGAAAAGTTGGATCCTTTTTCCTCTTTTCATCTTCTAATCTGACCAAGATGTTCCACTTTCTTTTTCTATGAAGAATATCATTAAAAATGACAACATTCATAATCACATCTTCATCAAGCAACACTTCATGGGTAACCCCTATCTTGGTCAATAATTTTTGTTTAACAAAATCAATGTGAACCTCAAGATCACAAACTCTCTCCTATCCCAATTTCGGAGAATAAATTGTCAATATATATTCTTGTAGTTCTTCAAAGACATCAAATCCAATGGACAATCCACCATACTTAGTGACATGGGGTAAGAATGTCCCCTTTTTCTATCTATCCATTACCTCTTTCTCCATCCACATCATCTACCACATAAATTCCAAGACTGCTACTATGTTAGATATAAACAATGGGAAGTGATGAAGGGCCCGTGGACAACCATACACCCTAATCAATGTACTCTTAGCCATATAAAACCAATCTCCAAAATTATGGATATTCCATGCTTTAGGCTTCATAGTAAGATGACTTATTAATTCAATAGTCTTAGAAGATAATATTTCAATAGACTGGTTTAAAGAATGCATTACTAAGACAAACACATCATGGAATGTTATGTAGTCATTATTTTTACACCTTTTGTCTCACAAAAAACACTACATCTGAATAGGCATCCTATTTCCCTAACTGTCTACAATTCTTAGTCTCAATTTATGCTCTAAAGGTTTCCTATTTTGATAGAAAATGAAATGACAAAATAGTAAGTAGTGTTTGAAATCACATGACCCCTTCTTCCCTTTCATCATAACAAATTTCTCATGAATTCTCCTTTCAATTTCTAGGGAAAATTCAAACTCAAGATTCAGTTTAAAATTTTGTATCCTCATGGCCATATATATTAGAGTAACAAGCATCTTATCCTTTGTATCTTCTCTTAACACTTGACATAAGGCAACACATGTCCTTTGAAAGTAGACTTGAAATTCATCAACATCAAATGGCTCATTTCCCACAATTTCCACAACCCTATTATTATTTAAAACCCCATTTTCTGTATAGTGCAAGCTCATCCCTCTTATAGGTTTTCCTCAACCTATCGTAGTCTTCTTTAAGTTTTGCCTGATCAATCTTTGTTATGGCCTGTTTATTCAACATGAAACAATCAACTATAGCTGACCTTGTCACAACTAGAAAAGGGTTTCCACTAGGCATTATCATGGTCCTAGAAATAGGATGTTAGTGCTCTGCCAACAATTGAATCATCTCAACATCCACAAATACATTTAGCACAATTATCTTGGAAAGGTCCAAGGTCCATGGGTTTGATACTAGAACAGTCCCATCTCGCTTGTTATAGAAGTACCAAAATAAATCCCACCCAACGATAGGAATTAGGGCATCCTTGCAACCCTTTAAATTATCTCTAAACACCTTACTATAACTTGTATCCTCTAACTGTGGAAAAATATCCAAAATATCTATCCTCTATCAAATGGATTCAACAATGCAATTTCAATTTTGAGCTTAACAAGCTGTGGCACAAACAACTTACTTGTTGTTGAATTTTGACCTGATTTTCCATTATCCCTCATTCTCAAAGAGCTCTAATGAGCTCTATTGCAAATGTAAAATGACTGAATGAATGAGGCTATGAATCTTGGATGTTGTGAATATCACTTCATCATTTACCTCCTTCATGTCAATTTCATCAACTTTCTCAGTTCAAAGCTCATATATTAACTTTGAATTAATGTCATTTAGATATTCCCACGACCCTAAATCTCTTTTCCATCACCTTTTATGTCTATCTCAACACTACAACTTGGCCAACTAAGCAATATCTCTTTATTGTGGGGTTGTGGTTCTTACCACGATACCACAAGTATGTCTCTGATCTTGATTATCCCCTTTGTGAGACTATTGTAGCATATAACACCTTTACCGCCAACCCACATACAACTTACATGTCTTTATCAATCTCCTTGTGGGACCATGAGAGCATGTAGTAACATTTCCTTTTTATCACATCCCTACCATATGACCCATGTTTGAATATTGAGTTCTGTGGGATAGCAGTAACCCTTAGACTAATTTCTTTCATACCTCTAACCCACAAGACTACCCACCAAATATTTTATTAACTTTGCAAGATAGCAGAACATCTTTCATCTTACTCCTTTCTTACCGCTTTCCCGCCAAAAGGTAGGCAACTTGAGTACGAAGGACTGCAGGAATGCAATACATTGTTTTTGGCACTTTTATTATTACTACCATCCTACAAATTCCCAATCATTCTTGGACATGACAATTCTAGGGTTGTGGGAACCAGTGATGAGGTAACTATGAGCTAGTATGGCAACTTTGACAAGGGTTTTGTATGGCCAAATAAGAATGTAATAATACCAAAGATATGAAAAACTTGAGACATATGAAAATTCATAAGGGTAGATATAAAATTCAAACTTAGGACTCCAAAATGATTTTTTAGGGTTTCTAATAGTGGCTTTAGTTGGGGATGAATGACTTACTTGATCATTGCAAGGATCTAGAAGAACTCCAGGAGGCAGACCAAAAATTGAAAAAAAAACACAAATGACACAACAAGACTAGACAAAACTAAGCTATTGTGCATGGATATGAGAACTTATTAAGAAAACAAGAGTTTCAAGAATTGTCCATGCACTAGTGATTAATGGTCTTCACCCGCCATGTTCTGTAAATAGTATGAATCTTCTCCACACTTGCTTGTAATAATAAATGGTCCTAATGATAAATCCTCAAACTTCCCATGCTTCCCTTTATGCCAACCCCTTGCATTCCACATGAGAATAAGGTCATTAAATTATGAACTTCCTTTCTTTGGCCCTTTTATCATGCAAGTATTTTGTCTATTGTTGTACCTTAGTGTAATACCCAAAAAATGGTCATCTAAACCATGGGCCCCTAATCTCGACAACATCACCAAGGTCCTAACCATAGGCAATTAAATCAACCTTGAGCACATTATTAATTATTTAATCATCAAATATCACATGGCAAATCAATTACTCAATATTAGTTAAATATTTATTTAATTAATTGAATCATTTCCAAGAATATCATTTTCATCAATTATCCTATTTTAATCTATTAAATATCCTTGCATATTTAATTAATTAATAAATTTGCCATTTAATCATGCAAAAGGAATTAATTTATTACAAAAGAGGAATTAATCACAAAGCAAGATTTGAATTGAAATTAAACAAAAAGAATTGAATTGAGAGATAAATCAAACTTGAGATATTATTTCTTTTTCTAAATTTAGAACTTGAAATTAGAAAAGCAATTAAATTGAATTATTGAATTATTCTCTAAAATTGGAACTCAAAGCTTTTCAGAAAAAGAAGTTCAGTTGTATTGAAAAGACCCTTTTCATGAATAAATCAAATATATGAATGGAATTATCTATTTTTATCACAAATGAATGGAATTAATTAAACCTTATTTCTAATGCAACTTGAACTTCTTATTTGAATGCATTTCAATTAAACTATAATTGGAATCTATCTCAAGGTTAACTGAACCTGATTTCTCAATTATTTTCAATTAATCCTAAATTAAACCTTTTCTCTTGTAATTCTCTATAAATATAGTCTTCAACTCTCATTCCAATTCACCCCAGAGATTTTTGAGAACATGCTTGGAGATTATTATCACGCTAATTTTGCTTTGGAGTCATTGAAGATCATTGTGCTTTTTAGATTATTTGCATCCATATTTAGTTTTACTCATCCATATTGCTTGAATCCATATTGCTTGAATCCATTATTTGCTTGAATTATTCATCCATTTTGCATCCATATAGTTAATATCATATAGATTAAATCCTTCGTCTTGGTGTAGTCTAGTCACTAGTATTGCTTATAAAATCTGAGAGCAATCTTATACTCACATCTTTTAGAAGGCAATTAGTCGCTTTGTTATGGTTTATTACTTATTGATTTTTGATTACTAACCATATATATAATTACTTAATTGAAGTGTTGTGCTTATAGCTACAGACCACTTTTTCACACACACATCTTTGGTGCCCACCGTGGGGCAGAAGACTACATTTTTCGGCCTCCAAGACTGATTGCTTATTTTCTAGATTTTAGATTTTTTGGATTTTCGTCCGTACATCTCGTATGACATTTCCCACAAGTTGAAATGACAAACTATAGGTGTCGTACGAACTGAAATCCTATCTCGTACGAGCAGAAATCCTATATTGTATGAGTGTTCATACTGTCGTACGAATCTGTATTTTCTGGTTAAAAAAAAAAAGAAAAAAAAAGGGCAAAATTTCATGATTTTTATTGATTATTCTGACGACTGACCCTGACTATTTATCTGTCTATCTCAAAAAATTTCATAGCCTATTCGGTTTTTGCAGAACGCTTGTCGAAGAATATGCTTGTCACATAAAGACAATATGACTATTGATTCATTATCTTTGTAGGTTGCCTGAGGAGAATCGACTAAACATCGTGTATTCTTTAAATTCATTTTTAGGAACCTAAATTGCTATCTGGTTAAAGAACAAATCTGTATTTTGTGTTTTTAGAAGATTCTGAGAGGTAGGAGAGTATGCTCTTGTCTTTTTTTAGACAATCAAAAATCCAGACCCTTGAGGCTTTTTCTTTGTTTGATATTTGTACATCTTTAGTAGGCCTGCCCTCTCGAGGGGTTGAAAAACTCTTAAAGACGTTATGGCCGGTGTGAGGGGAATGACCTAAGTGGGAATGGCTAAATGCCAAGTACTCCAACCCACTATAAAATAAACACGATTTGATGAAAATCAAGTCAACAACAATGCTCGGGAATAGCTCTCCTCCATACCTTTACCTTGGTTTTCAAGGCTGGGAGACCTCTTAATTGAGTTTATACCTCGACGCGCCAAACAGATCCCTTACTAGTTCCAATTAAAATTAGAAGCTACCTGGTTCATCTCTGAAAGGGGAATAATCTTTGTGCAAGAGAGATAGTAACTCTCCCAAGATACTTGTCATTTCGTGCTCCCATTAGCGTTTGGAGTCAAATAATACAGCGTTGAGAATCCATTGTGTGAGACTCAGCGGCCATATTCTGATTAGCTATTGGGTGTGTACCTGAGTCTACAAGAAAATATTTTCTTTCCTCACCAAATTCCTTAGGGTTTGCATGTTGTGATTGGAGTTACTATTCATACTACATGTTTTCTATGTTTTCATCCCTGAAACAAAAAAAATGAAATACCCACATTAGAGAAGACAAGAAACAAACTCAGTGATTAGAAACTCTATCCTTGTTAGAACTAGTCCATCCTAAGTTGAAACTTTGTCTATGTCAGAAATTGTCCATCTTAAGTCAAAACTCTGTCTGTGTCAGAACTAGTCCATTTTAAGTCTAAACTCTGTCCGTGTCAGAACTAGTCCATCCTAAGTTGAAATTATGTCTGTGTCAGAACTTGTCCATCCTAAAGTTGAAATTCTTTTCAAAACTAGTCTATCCTAGTCCAAAATCAGTCCATCTTAGAATTGGTCATACTCAGTTGTCATACTCAGCAATCAAAAAAACTCAAAATTTTTAGTCTCTACTCTATAAACAGTCATACGAATCTACCAAATTGTCATCCTACACTGCATCCTGTGTCGTATGAGTCTTGTGATTTCTCATCCTACATTACATTCTATGTTGTACGAGTTTTGTCATTTGTCATCCTGTTTCAGATCCTATGTCGTATGAGTCATTTCATCTATCGTCTGGCTCTGTGTCCTTTATCATACAAAATAGAACTTCCCCATGTCTTTTTTTGTCTTGCGTATGCCCCTCTATCATACAGTATGAGGCAGCAACTCGTACAAAACAAAACAATTGTTGTCCTATAGCTTCTAAATTGTCATCCGACTCAGAAAATCCTGTCGTACGAGCCTCTGGTTTTGTCAGAACAGAATAGTCGAACTTGCCTAAAAATAGTCTACAATGAACATAATCCTGATTATCATCATCCTAAGCATAAATAGATCAAGACAATGTACCTCTACCATTTGCGTTGCACAATTTGGTCGATCATCTTTCAGCTAGTTCAATCAACTACATATCAAATTTAAGTCACTTAGATAACGTCTTACATAGGATAGATCGTTCCTGAAACCAGACCAAATCTTACACTATTCTTAGAATCAACTTAGATAGACATCTTATACGGGATAGATCTTTCCTGAAACTAGACTGAATCTTAGTTGTTTCTCTCAAACAATACTTTAATAGAACAACTAGCTCTGAAATTGATCTTGACCTCTACATCACAAACAACTTTAGGTCACACTAATCCATAAAAATGCCTACACAAACCAGGAGTTCTCGTAAGAAAGAAGCCAAAGGCAAAGAACAACCCTTCAAATATCAAGATAATCCATTCTACATGAAGGATCCACTCACTGATATACCATCATCATCAAGTGGACCAATTTTTGATGAGCCTAAATCTCCCACTATGTATGAGACAGAACACAATGATGGAAACAAGGATGATAATAACATTCCTGAAAATGATAATGATTCCTCATCAAGTGAGACTGACAAAGACACTGAACCTCTAGAAAAAGAAATTCGTGACTGTCAAAAGGGCAAAGACTTTAGAAAAATGATGAAAGCTATCATGACCCGAGAGAAGGAAGACTATTTCTTAGAACTAGCAAAACAAGGTGCCAAACTTCCTACTAGATATGATGTTCAGACACTCATTACTAAAAAGGAAGAATCACCTATAATCATGGTACACAAACAATTACAAGCCTTATGAATGGAGGTCACAAAATTGAAGAATAAAGATAAGTCCCCAAACAATATTCTCTGGAAATAATATGTCCCTTTCCATTTGACAAGAATCTATACATGCCTCCATTTCGTTCACAAGTGGAGATCCCAAAATTTGACAAATATGATGATACCTCAGATCCTCAAGATCATGTTAGAGAGTTTTGTGCCACCTGTATGGAGTTCATGCATGATCAAACATACCTCATGCACCTTTTCCCAAGGAGTTTAGCGGATCAAGCAATGGAATGGTTCTCAAGTCTACCCAAAGGAATGAAAATGTTCGAAGAACTAATCCAACTATTTTTGCACCAATACTCATACAACATTCGACATCCTGTGACTATGATCAATCTTTGTAATACTAAATAGAAAATAGGGGAACCTCTTCTTACTTTCCTCCAATGCTGGAGAAAGATGTTCTCTAGGTATCCACGACCTATCCCAAACTCTGAGAAAATGGATATATTTGTCAATAACTTGGTCCCCAAACTGAATTATAGCATACAAATGCAAGTACACCCATCATTTAACAAAATGGTAGATAATGCCATTCGAATGGAAGATGTGCTCATAAAGAAGGGGGATATCACACCTTAGAAAGAAACACAACCAAGATCTATCTCTAAAGAGAAGAACAAGTATTGGAAATTTGGCAAAGACAACAACAAGAATGTTGTTAATGATGGAGTAGTAGACACTATTAAAGCTAACTCAAAGCCCACAATATTCAACTTGGCTAGTGGTACACAAGCACTTAAAGCTGTTGAGGCTGCAACAAAAAATCTGCCAAAGAAAACAAAAGAATGGTTCAAAGAAAAGCCTTGAATCTCTAAACTTAAGCATGATTTTACTCCTCTCGAAGAATAATATGAATCCGCTTTCAAAAATCTATTGGCAAACAACTTGATAATGCTACCAGATAACTCCAAACCATATGATCTAGAAATCAAACCAAGATGGTGGAGAGAAAATGAATACTATGACTTCCATCGGAATAAAGGTCATAACATAAACAATTGCATGAATCTAAAACATGAGATTCAAGATCTCATAGACGTTGGTAAAGTTGTTGGGAATCATCCGATCAATGCAGATCATAAAGAATTTAAGGACCCTTTTCCTATTTATGAACAAGGTGATTCTTCAAAGACCAAAGGAGGTGCCAAGGCAAATTATACTTATACTAGTCAAGACAACGTTATCAACATGATCGAGCCTTCCCACTCAGAATATTGCAATATGATTATAGTCCAAGATAAACCAAATGAATCATGATATGCAAGAGCTCTGACCCAATCTCAAAAGAAAGTCACCCTCCAAGGAGCTAGTTCTTCCAACCTGACTCAAGTAGCATCAAACCCACCAGCCTTGTCAAACAAACAAAAAGAATCAACCTTAGAAAAATTCAAAAGGTTAACTTCATCATCATTGGATATAGCGTCGTTGAATAGTTGAAAAGGACAAATGCTCAAATCTCAATCTTTGAATTGCTAAAACTCTCATCTGATCACAAAGAGATCCTAGAGAAAGCATTGCTCACCATCAATGTTCCAAAAGATTTAAACATTGATCATTTTCAGTCTATGGTGGGTCATCTGACTTCACCTCACTATCTGACCTTCTTCGAAGAAGATGACAACTCACTGAATCATCCACATAACCAACCATTGCATATTGAAGCCATGATCCACAAACATAGAGTCAAACATGTTTTGATAGATGGAGGCATGGGGTTGAATATTTGTACTTATAGTCTGCTTACACAACTAGGATTCTCTGAAAATGTCATTGATCCCAGCAAGAATATAACAATAAAAGCCTATGATGAAGAAGAAAGGACTTCTAAAGGTCTGGTGTCATTACCAATCAGAGTGGGACCTATAGAAAGAGATGTCCTTTTCCAAGTACTTGATATTCCTTTTTCATACAATATCTTACTAGGCAGGCCATGGATTCATGAAATGAAGGCAGTACCATCAATGCTTAAAATTCCCCTATAATGGAGCTAAAGTTAGTATTCCTGCTAATACAAATGTCATCTGTAATGCATTAACAAAAGGCAAAGATACTTTTGTGCCTCATAATAGGGCAGCCTCTCCAAATGAAGATCCAGAAGTGCTGATGAAAGACTTAGAAAAGAGATTGAAGATTACAAATACCGACATGGATGGCTACAAGATAGAACTAATACTTTCATTAGTTTTACTCTCTCCATCACCAAAATAGTTGGGCAAGCCATCAGAGGCTATGAGAACACAAACTCCAGCTCTGAATACCATGTATGATGGTCTCTTTGTATAGTCCTCTACCTCCTTGGTGGATGAAATAGAAGAGGATGTTGTTCTTAACTAGTTCTTTAAGGAATATAGTCGAAACGAGGAGGTACGACATTGTGAGATTTCCTCAAACCAATATGGTCCTGGCTACAAAATGATTCAATGCATGGGATATCTAGGTACTGGTCCTTTGGGCAAACAAAAGGAAGGTATTATTGAACCAATTCACTTGTAAACAAATTCCACAAATGATAAGGCTGGACTGGGATACAATCCGAAAAAGACATCAGACCAAAAACATGTTTCTAAGTCTAAGTGGTAGAAAAGGATATCGCCTTCAACATTACAGGAAGTAGACACTCAACAAACAAAAGCAGAGTGTAGAAAAGAGAAAGAGGAATCAGTAGTCGAGAAAGAAGAAATATTCAGTGCTAAAGCTTCGATGGTGTCAGCTACAATAATACAAGTTGAGGTCCTAGAAGATATAAGAGATGAAGTAGTAAGAATCAGAGAATTGTTTTCACCACTAAAAGTTCTAGTCACATATACTAGTAGGCAGCAAGTGGACGATTCAGAGACTGACTCAAACAAGTATGAATGGGGTCCTGACCACCTCTCAGACACATCCACTACAGAAACTCCAGAAGAGGCTAGCAGTGTCATAGATGATACTCAAGAGCTGATGCACATAAAACTAGAGAAAGAAATATAGGAAATTAGACAAAAGAGACAAGCAAATTATGAACAAGGACTTAAAGAAGGAAGAATACCAAAAAGCCTCTCATCTATGTACCCCTATGCTAAAACAAAACAAATCAGGTATAGCACTACACAAGAAGAGTTGGAAGCTACAGAACAAGAACCAGTTATCAGTCCAGAAGAAGCTGAATGGAGTAGACGACAACAAATCATAGAAACATCAAGATCATGTCAACAGGCGTGTCAGATAAAAATGACAAATGAAACACAACATGAAGGAACTTGTAGTATTAAATATGTTGGTGTTGATACCATACATACACTTACTAAATCACTTGAAGAAGACTCAGAAACTTCATCTGATGACTCTGATGACAGTCTCATTTAGGACAATATCTATGCAGCCTCAAATTTGAAATCATCTGATACAAACAATGAAAATTTGTCTACTGATCTTATCACTGTCAAACCATGATATAACGTCTAGTCTGGTGTAGTGAACGATGTTACAAGTATGTCTATTGGATTAGATCAACTAAATATTAACGTGAACTTTAATAATCATGATCCGACTCTTCCTAGTCTCGAGACACTTACACAAGGTATTCTTCTAGAACTCGACTTTTCGATCCATCACTGTGATAACAATACCGTGAACACTCTTGAACCTGTCCAACATTTATCCTTACTACATCCAGAACTAGTTGACTGTACTTTACAAAACCAACTCATGAATATACCTATGTTTGCCAATGACTATACGTTAGCCTATTATCTCAATGCAGTTGAACCTATGGACTCTTCCACTAGTGAACAGAGTGAAAATATGACTGAAGTGGATATCAAGTATCTTAGTCGCAAAAACAAGAAAAATAAAAATAAAAGATCTGATGGTGAAAACCACATTGTGGTGGTATCAGAATCTAAAAAAGAGAAAATAAAGGACGTATCTAAAGGTGAAAACCTCTCTAAGGTGCTTGAAGGTGAGATACTTGATATACTACCAAGTCACTTCTAGGAAAGGTCCTCCATTTTGATCGAGCCAACTCAGCTAGTGAACATTGGGAGTCAAGAGACACCACACATCATTCATGTAGCTCAATCACTATCAACAGAAGAATTGAAGGATTTCACTCAGCTATTCTCAGAAAAGAAAATAAAATTTGCATGGACGTACTCCGATATGCCAGGCTTGGATCTTGATCTTATCATGCATCATCTTTCAATCACACTAGGAGTAAAACTAGTTAAGAAAAAAATCCATAAGATGCACCTGCATGTAGCACTATTAGTCAAGGTTGAACTAGAAAAAATGCTCAAAGCTGGATTCATCAGAGCTATAAATTATGTCGAATGGATTTCAAACATAGTACCTGTGTCAAAGACAGACAAATCTATCAGAGTTTGCATAGACTTCAGAGATCTTAACAAAGCATGTTTGAAGGATGACTTTCCATTACCAAACATTGACATGATAGTCGACATGACTGTCGGATATGAGATGTACTCACTAATGGATAGATTCTCTGGTTACAACCAAATCAAAATAGCTCCTGGAGATCAAGAAAAGACAACATTCACCTGTGCATGGGGAACCTTTTTTTGGAATGTCATTCCATTTGGGCTAAAGAACGAAGGATCAACCTATCAGAGAGCAGTTACTACCATTTTTCATGATATGATGCACAAGAATATGGAAGATTACATTGATGACACCTTAGTGAAGACTATGAAGAGATCAACGCATATTCAAGAGTTAGGTCCTATACTAGACAGATTGGAAAAGTTCAAACTCTGATTAAATCCAAAGAAGTGTGCATTCAGAGTGACATCTAGTAAACTACTTGGCTACATCATTTCAAACAAGGGAATCGAGGTTGATCCTGAGAAGGTCCAAGCCAAAATGGAAATGTCACCTCCAAAGAACATCGGTCAAATGAGAAGTCTATAGGGACGTCTCCAATCCATTAGAAGATTCATTTCTCAGCTAGCAAACAAAGCTCAACCTTTCACAAAGGTATTGAGAAAAGGAGTAATATACAACTGGGATCAACAGTGTGAACAACATCTTTAGCAAATCAAAGAGTACCTATCAAATCCACTGATATTGATGCCACCGATTCAGGGTAAACCACTAATCTTATATATATTAGCAACTGATTCATCACTGGGGGCACTTCTGGCACAACAGGATGACAAAAAAGGAATGAGCTATTTATTACAATAGTAGGATATTGGTGTCTTATGAAATGAACTACACTATAATATAAATTGCATTCTTGGCATTAGTCTTTGCATCACAAAAACTGAGACACTACATGATAACACATTCAGTCAAGCTAGTGGCCAAAATTGATCCACTCAAATATCTTCTCAATAAAGAAACACTTATAGGAAGATTGACGAAATGGGTCATGATCCTTACAGAGTTTGACATTGAATATGTGGAATGCAAAGACATAAAAGGATAGGTAATTGCTGATCAACTTGCTGAAGCTCCGCTTGAGGACACTCAACCGCTACATATAGAGTTTCCAGATGAATCAATAATGCACCTTACTCAACAACCTTGGAAGATGTTCTTTGATGGGTCCTTTGCCCAAAATGGTTCTACTGCTGGAATATTGTTTATTACTCCTCAGAAGTATTCAATCCCAAAGTCTTATAAGATTCTATTCCCCTACACAAACAAAATTGTAGAATAAGAAGCTTTGGTAAATGGAATGAAACTAGCCGTTGAATGGAAGGTTGCTGAATTGTATATCTATAGAGATTATCAGCTGGTAGTTAACCAAATCAATGATACATATCAGACTTGAGATGAGAAACTAATGCCTTATAAGAGAATGGTTGATAATCTTAAGAAGTAATTTGCTTTTGTATCATTCCAATAGATTCCTAGATCTACAAACAGAGTAGCCAATGCTATGGCCACCTTGGCGTCTATACCTGAGTTACAAGAGTCCAATTTTTGCTTTGAATTCCTAGTAGAAGAGTTACATTACCCGGCCTATGATTCCCCTAAGACACAAATAGTCTGTTCTATTATTGGATATGACTCATCCCAATACAGCCACATATACTCCTATCTACGCGACCAAATTATCCCTAAAAACCTTACTCGTAATGAGAAAAGAAACCTAACTCAAAATGCTTCATGGTATGTTATCATAGATAATGATTTATTTAGACGAGGTTTGGATGGTACATTTCTTAGATGTCTAGAAACTAAAGAATCTAAACATGCATTATCGGAATTCCATGAAGGTATTTGTGGATCTCATTCGAATGGTCTTACTTTAGCTCAGAAACTACTATGGGCTGGCTACTACTGGCCAAACATGGAAAAAGATGCCATCAAATTTGCTAAGACTTGTGAGAAATGTCAGCTTCATGGAAATCTCATACATGCCCTGGCAAGGGATCTCATACCATTCATTACACACTGGCCTTTTCAGCAATGAGCCTTTGATCTCATTGGTCAGATATATCCTACATCATCCAATGGACATAAATTCATCATAACAGCCATAGAGTATTTCACCAAGTGGGTAGAGGCAGTTTCGCTCATCAAAGCAATCGGTAAACAAGTTGCCTTGTTCATCCTAAACTATATCATTTGCAGGTATGGGATACCTTCATCCATTGTGACTAATAATGGAGGACAGTTTAAGAATAAAGATCTGGATGAGCTTTGTGAGAAATTCAAAATAAAACAACATTGATCATCAGTATATTACCCTCAAGGTAATGGACAAGCTGAGGCATCTAACAAAAACCTATTGACTATCTTGCACATAACAATGATCAAATCTGGGAAGGATTGGCATCTAAAGCTCAATCCTGCACTATGGGCTTAAAGAACAAGTTTCAAAACACCTATTGAGGCTACACCTTTCTCTTTGGTGTATGGGTCCGAAGCAGTATTACCTATTGAAGTAGAAATACCATCTCTAAGAGTTTCTTTGCAAGGTCTTTTTACTAATGAAGATCATAGAATATCTAGATTGCAAGAACTTGAATTGCTGGATGAGCGTCAGCAAGTGGTGTTTGATCATCTCAGAGTATATCAGAAGAGAATGTCTAGAGGATATAATAAGAAAGTTAGACAAAGAGAATTTTAGGTTGGTGACCTAGTGATGGGATGGGGTTAGGGATAGACTAGCCTAGTCTATGCTCTTGGATCCTTTCCTTGGATCACCTGGTGTTCTCTACACACCCTAGGGTCTCTAGGACTTCCCTTTTCTTGAGGAATCCCCTGACCTTGCCCAATCCACCCACCAATGAGTTGCAATGCTGCTCCTAAGGTCTCACCTACTCATGAGACTCAAAACCCCTTACTATGGCTAATAAGGGCTAAGCTTGTTCCACACCTTCCAAGGTCTTAGCAAGGTCATATCAAGTCTAATTCATGGTCTTTCCACCCATTCATGTGCCCCCAAGAGGTTTCAAGCCTTCAACCCCTTACCAATTTCACCTTTTTGTGTTTTTGCCTTCAAATAGGGCTACAAGGATTAGGACCAATTAGGCCTCCTAACCGGTCTTCTAGGGCTTCCTCTCACAAACGATGCCCAAACAACCCAAACTCCCAAAATGGACTGCCATTAATTTGGCAAGGACTCATGGATTTTCTAGGTTTTAGGCCTCCAAGTGTCCATACACTATCCTAGGTGGATTTTAAGGTTTTCAAGGGTTTTTATGAGGGTTTTTAGGGTTTGCCTGGGTCACAGTGAGTGTTTGGACTTTTAGCCACCTTGTTTGGATTGGTGGAGGCTCCTCCTTCACACTAGTGATGCTTCACACACTCCTCTACACCTCCTCCAAAGGGATGCACTCTCTACTAATCAACCTTACTCTCCAAGACCTCTTCAATTTTGACCTCTCCTAACCGAGCACTGTCCAGTCTCGCCTAAGAGTGGGTCTTTGCTTGGCCTCCTTGAATTTCCAAGGGCCCTTCTTTCTTGGGACTATAGTACAGGGTCTTCACATCCATTCCCCATGGTTTCATGGTGTTTCCACAATGGGGAATGGAGTTAAGACTTCATTTTTACAAACTGGTCCAAAACTGGACAGTAAGACTGCAATTTACAAACTATTTACAAACACACTCAACCGGTAAACAAAAAGCTAATCTAATCACTCACAATGAAGAAATATACACCATAGAAGACATTTCACATAGTTTTACATGTAGTTCAATCCATTTACTTGCCCGGTAACTTCATTCAATCTGACTGGTAACCAACAAACAGTCACAGTCAAGCTCTTCTTGCTTGGGCCATACAATCTCTGATATCCAAACCTTTAACTTAGGGTTTGTAAAATCTTATATTACCCATACCATAGTTAGTGTGCTAAATTTAGGGTTTTCCACACCAACCTAAGGATTTTGGCCTCCTGGTGGAAAAGTTGCTTGACAACTTTTAAAAGTTGTCATGCAACTTTTGCAACTTTTGAGCAACTTTCCCAATGTTGCTCTTCATGACTCCTAGACCCACAATGGGCCAACCTAAGGACACCACCATGCTATGAAGGACCCCTAAACACCACAAAGACACACATACCCTCCATTTTCAAGAAAATCTCAAGCTTGACTTATGACCCCTAAGATCTACTCTAGGACCCTAACTAGGACCTATGAGCACTTGGCTCATTATTTTATTTACATTGGCTTCATAAGAAGCATAACACCAACAAAAAAAAGGAGGGAGAGCTTGTAAGGGTGCTCTTGCACCACCTAGTTCTAAGAGAAAATCCAAAAAATCAATAGTTTCAAGACAATAAAGGGAAATTTGAACCCAACTGGCTGTGTCCCTACATCGTTACTACAGTATTCAGATCTGGTGCTTATCAACTCTCAAACTGGAAGGAGAACAGCTCTGTGAAATGATTAACACCATCCACTTAAAGAAATTATTCACTTAATATTCTCTATGCTATCAATATGTACAGCTGGAAAAGGTCCTGAAGAAATCCTAAAAAATCGAAAAAAGTCCTGAAAAGAAAAAAAATCAAAAAAATTAGAAAAATCATAAAATACCAAAAAAAAAAAAAGAGAGAAAAAAAAATATAAAGAGAGAAAATGCCCTAGTGAAAACCCGGTAAACAAGAACCTTGGTAAAAAAAAAAGAAATGAATCTCTGCCAAGCAGGTGAAAACCTGGCAAATAGGCACCTCTTGTACTCACGCGCTCCATCTATCAATGCAACATTGGCATTTCTCGCTTTCTTGCATCTTTGCTTTCGATTGTACATATATTTCAGTCACTTTTGTGACATCTTGGTTCATTGGAACCCTCATGACTTGAAACTAATCAATGTCCTAGTCTTAGGTTAATTGATAGAACACATTACATATCCTAAGCAGTGTCAACCAAGTCATCTTTCCGTCAGTGAATCGTGGTCATCCACTCTGAGTCAGTCACCTATCTCCTAACTACCAAAGAGTTTTTATCACTGAGTAAACAAGCAAAACAACATAATGGAAAACAATCACTAAACAATTTGAGCTATGAATGAAAATTTTCTTTGTGTGTTGTTTTTTATATTGGTTTTTGATTATTATCCCTTTGAGTAACTCGAGGAAGTCTATTGTGACTAAGAGGAGCAAGGATTGGGGGCATAATATTTTCTTTGTTGTCTTCTTGTAGGAATGATCCCAATGATTTGGAAACATATAAATTAGCTGGGTGTCTGTGATAAGAGCCTTCACAACAAGGTGAAATTGCCTCACATACCTCAACTCCGCTTATTTGTATGCTACAAGGAGGTCCATATCATTTCTTTGTTTGTTTTGAGGGAATGTATTTATGATGCAATTCGGGTCCTTGTGAAATCTATCCAAGGATATGAATGAAAAAAGGGTCATTGCAGACAAGTTAATACATATTGCACATTGAAAAAGAAAGGAACTCTAACCTGCCTGATGTGTTCATTATACTCGGTGATGAATCTTAAGCATTTTAAATCCAGTGACTAGGTTTAGGTTGCATTTCGCATATCATTTTGCATATCATTTTGCATTTTTGTGAATTTAGAGTGATTTTGGTATGGTAATAATCTCTTTATCTTCTGAATCAAAGCTGAAAGCATCATCATTTCTTACGCTAAGTGGTCTATTTATCATCATTTCTTTGATCGAGTATTTGTGTTTTGAGATGTTTAGTTGCATACATAAACATTTAATATAGATTCATACGTTTCATTATTCACTCATCTACATTCATCTTATTGCATAGAAAAATGAAAACATTGCATTACTCATTACTCATACTCATTCATTTATTTGTATATGAAAGGAAACAAAAATAGACATCTATAATCATTTGCATTACATACATTCATATTGAAAAGAAATGAATAAATATAGAATAAAGCATATAAAAGACATCTCATAAACAAATCAACACAAGTATGATGAAGTCAAATCAGATCTCATATATATATATATATATATATATATATATATATATATGTCAAGTCTAAGACTACAAAATGATGTCAAATGACATATACAAACTCCCATCAGAGCAAGAATCGTATAGGCTACAAAAAAATGGGTGTGTACAAAAAAATATCCGAGCAACAAAAATAATATCTAGCTCTAGGCCTCTCCCTCATCGCCTGGTGGAGGAGGAGGAGCTTGATGATCGGGATCCTATCGAGGTGCCCGAGCTCCCTCTGAGCATGCCATATACTGTGAATAGGGGATCACCTGCTATGCTACTGGAACTGCCATGCTATATGCTGCAACATAGTAGGCTACCCTATTGTTCTGATGTAAAACCTCCTGCTGGAGGGTATCTCGCTTCGCTCTCATCACCGCAACCTAATGATCATGCTTTTCTCTCAGCCTAGCCCGCTACCGATCAGACTTTTCTTTTAGCTCTGTAAGCTGATGATCTCGCTCAGCCCTCACCTCTGCAAGTTGCCAGTCTTGCTCTGCCAGTTGAGTCTGAGCCACTGTCAACTGTGACTACAGCTCTGCAAGAGGGGCTCTCATCGACCGCCCTACATTTGTCCCTTGCTCTCTTGCAAGCTCTCCACCTCCATCTCCACCTCTAGTACCACCTTGCTCATCCCTCCACTACCAGACCTATCTCAAAGCTACTCGCTCCTCCTTAGCTCTACCCAATCTCACTCCTACTCTCCCAAGGGATCCGCCCTCACCCCTTTGTTGTCCATCCGTAGCTGGAACCTTGCTGCTACTAGCACCAGGATCACCACCTATCCACCTCAGAGCCTCAACTCTCTATCTCTAGCTCTGCCTTTAACCCTATCCCTGTCCTGGTGCAGGAGCATCATCCTCAATATCCTCTATACGAGGTGCCTGCTCACCTGGAACTATAAACTTAGGAAAAGGATGCTGCTGGAACCACTCTTTGTACTAGGGAAATACCCCCGCATCTGCAACATCATCCATATAGTCCCATCTAAGGCATTGTAGACTAGTCAACTCCTACATAGCCAAGGCATAGAACAACCATGGAGACCATCCCTGTCTCTCCTCATCCGCATAACATGCATAAGATGTATACTCTTGCAAGATACCCTGAGGCCTACCATACTACCTCATCACCCGTGATACAATGAACTGCTCAATAATAGTCTGTGATCTCCCAATAAGTGGGCACGTAACAAAAAGGTCCCTGCAAACCAGCCACCAGTCATCCCATGGCTCCAAACCTCTGTAAGGTCTCCACACTATGGCTATCAAATCGTCTAATTGCCACCACCAAATATCTATCTTGCCCAGATGGGGTTGTGTGACATAACCACCATACCTATATATAATCAGTTTCCCAAGCTCTCTACTATCATCTACTATCGGTCGACAAACGGGAAGATGCTCCCAAGCCCAAACCTTTAAAATAAATACACTTGTAGCCATGCTCCTGCCATCTCTATATACAATCTCATGCATCTCGCGATACATGTGGGCCAATAAGAAAGAACCCCAGCCAAGCCTCTGAGGTGTCTCCATCAATCTCATCAACATCCTGCCCCAACCACATTGGAAACCCTATTGTCCTCTATCTAGCATCAGAAAAAAATTGGTAAATCCTACTAGAACACACACCAGAGGAAACTCCTCACTGTATCTTCTCATCATAATGTCCCAACTAATGGAACGGGTCAAAATGTCAGGGTCCTTGAAGTCATGCCTCACTGCCTGTAATCCTGGAAGGTGTCCTAAATCGTAATCCACCTTATCCCTAACAAAAGGGATACAAAGGATCCTATATACATCCTTGGGAGTGATAGACAACTCCCCCACTAGCAAATGAAATGTGTTGTGCTTTGAATGGAAATGCTCAACTAATGTTGTGAGCATACCATGATTCACACAAATATCTAGTAAACCAAGAAGATGAGTCAAACCGCACAAATCAATATGAGCCTGATCAACCTCTGATAATAGTCATACTAATATCATGGTGGGAGGATAAACGCATCTGAAAAGCACATGAGGTAATCAAACCTGCAAAAACCCAACAACGAAGCATCAGATAATACTCCAAATGAGCCTACAAGAGATGTAAAACATCATGAAAATCCAACTCAGTCGAGTGCAAAATCAAAATTTAACATTTAGACCTTCAAAAATGCTCACTATTTCCTGAATGACAAAACACAGAAGGGCAACATCTCGTACAAGTCAGGAATGGCTCTCGTATGATAAAACATTCCCATATGACAAAATATCAAACATCGCACGACAAAATGGTCTTTTTATTAGACATGTCATACGATACGAGGGTAGGGTCCGAATGACAATTCTAAGGGCTTTAAACAATAAACTAAAATTTAATAGTTACTCATACGAGACAGAATCATGTCTTGCACAATAAAACGTAAAACCTGACCCCAAACATGCAAAAAACCTGAAAAATGAGCAAAAAAAATCAAAATTGAAAACATAAAGAGGCTTAAGATTGATCACTTACCGTTGGCTCATAGTTTCGGGGTCGATTATGACATCTCTGGCACTCTAATTGATGTGTATGAGTAGGGACCACCATTTTCTTCACAGAAGGCTTTTTTGAATTTTCAAACTTGGAGGGTTAAAATTATTTGCAAATGACACTTTTGTCCCATATATAGCCAAAACCCTAATTTTTCAACTTGCTTCGATGGAGATGAAACTTGTACCCTTAGCTAATTTGACCATTCTGATTCCATTTTCGAGATCGAAATCAAAATTCGAGATCATTTTGCTAGTCATTTTCACAATTTGGCCCACTTAGTGCTCTTTTCATCAAATGCTCATTCTTTCTTCAAATTGCGCTCAATTTCAACATTGAATATCAATTTCAATTCTACACATCAACTTTACGATCAACTCTGTGCTTAATCTCATCAATCAACACCGAATCTTCAAAAAATTCCTTAGAATAAATTTATGCTCAAATAACTTATTTTCGCCACACAATTGCCTATAATCATGTACCCTCGCTATCTTTCGATTTCACTCTTGAGGGGGCATACTCGTGACCTTATGACCTCACATCTTCACATGTCAAGAAAATTTACAAATCTTTATCAAAAGTTGAGCAAAATCTTTTTAACTAAAGAAAATCAATCATTCATTATTGCTAAGGGACATCTCCGCTTCATCGCTTCATATCAAGTTGAGATATCTCGATCATCTAAATCGAATCAATCACTAGGGGCATATTAGTTTCATCGCTTCAAATCAAGATGATATTTGTCTTTCATCTGAATCAATCTCTTAAAGTTAATCAATTTCATCGCTTTTCATCAAGCCAATTATTCATTTAAACTCAATCAAGGGTTTAAAGAGTATCTTTGATCACACTCAATCTAAGCAGGTGTTCAATATTCATCGCTTTGGATCAAGTTGGACAGTTTATCTTTTCTCATCGTATCTTGATCGATCAAGTTCAAGATCAATTTTTATCATCACTTGTAGTGTCTAGATCAATCAAGTTCTAGATCAGTAAGATCTGCTTCTTGATCAATCAAGTTCAAGTTCGGTATCTTTTGTTTTCTATCATTCATAAGTTCAATCAAGTTCAGGAATGGTATCACTTTAATCAGACTTCATTCAGCTTCATCGCTTCGAAACAAGCTAAACACCTCGCTCTTCATCTGGTTTGTGATCAATCAAGTTCAGAACTGGTATCTTCTAGACATCACACATTGTTTGAACCAACGCATTGCTCGCACATTAATTCAAAGAGGGGCAAATGTAATACCCTAAAAATGGTCATCTAAACCATGGGCCCCTAATCTCAACAACATCACCAAGGTCCTAACCAATGGCAATTAAATCAACCTTGAGCACATTATTAATTCTTTAATCATCAAATATCACATGGCAAATCAATTACTCAATATTAATTAAATATTTATTTAATTAATTGAATCATTTCCAAGAATATCATTTTGATCAATTATCCTATTTTAATTAATTAATAAATTTGCCATTTAATCATGCAAAAGGAATTAATTTATTACAAAAGAGGAATTAATCACAAAGCAAGAGTTGAATTGAAATTAAACAAAAAGAATTGAATTGAGAGAGAAATCAAACTTGAGATATTATTTCTTTTTCTAAATTTAGAACTTGAAATTAGAAAAACAATTAAATTGAATTATTGAATTATTCTCTAAAATTGGAACTCAAATCTTTTCAGAAAAAGAAGTTCAGTTGTATTGAAAAGACCTTTTTCTTGAATAAATCAAATATATGCATGGAATTATCTATTTTTATCACAAATGCATGGAATTAATTAAACCTTATTTCTAATGTAACTTGAACTTCTTATTTGAATCCATTTCAATTAAACTATAATTGGAATCTATCTCAAGGTTAATTGAACCTGATTTCTCAATTATTTTCAATTAATCCTAAATTGAGCCTTTTCTCTTGTAATTCTCTATAAATATAGTCTTCAACTCTCATTCCAATTCACCCCAGAGATTTTTGAGAATGTGCTTGGAGATTATTATCACGCTAATTTCGCTTTGGAGTCATTGAAGATCATTGTGCTTTTTAGATTATTTTCATCCATATTTAGTTTTACTCATCCATATTGCTTGAATCCATTGTTTGCTTGAATTATTCATCCATTTTGCATCCATATAGTTAATATCATATAGATTAAATCCTTCATCTTGGTGCAGTCTAGTCACTGGTATTACTTATAAAAATCTGAGAGCAATCTTATACTGGCATCTTTTAGAAGGCAATTAGTCGCTTTGTTATGGTTTATTACTTATTGATTATTGATTACTAACCATACATATAATGACTTAATTAAAGTGTTGTGCTTACAGCTACATACCACTTTTTCACACACAGACTTAACATTTTGCTTCTTTGCTTCAACCCTTATTTCATTCAACTCTTCCAAATGCCCCATTCTTTCCTCCATGGGTTCAAGAACATCTAAATCCTCCTGTAAGATGAATTTATATACATACAAGAGATTATGCATTGACATCCTAGCTTGGGTCTCATATACTAGCTCAATAGGAGTCTTCCTAGTAGCCTTTTTAATTATTATTCTATCAACCCATATTTCCAACTTCAACTTGGAATCCTAATCCCTTTTATTATTTTCAAGCATCCTCCTAATTATCTTCAATATACTTTAATTGGTTGATTCAACTTGCCCATTTCCTTGAGGATGATAAGGTGAAGAATATGAAACTGCTATGCCATATGACTCACAAAATTCTTTAAATTCTTTTGATCTAAAGCACATCTTATTGTCCATAACAAGCTTAATAGGAACCCCAAACCATGTGATAATGTTTTCCATTATAAAGTTTATTACCATCTTACTAGTGGCTTATTTTGTAGGAATTGCTTCTATCCACTTTGTAAAGTAATACATGGCTACCAAGATCCACTTGTGCCCTCCACTAGACTTAATAGTTATTTTTCCTATGAAGTCAATTCCCCATTAGTGGAATGGTTCTTCAACCTGCATGGGTCTCAAAGGTAAGGCCCCCTGATATTTCAATATGCCAAAAACTTTCTAACAAGCTTCACACTTCTTTACATATTGATGAGTATCAGAGAATACCTTTGGCATATAATACCCAACCCTTAATATCTTATGTGTTGTAGTCTTGGCTGAAAAATTTCCACCACAAACTCCTTCATGCAACTCTTTCAAAATAGCATTGACATGTCCTTCATCTAAACATAATAACAAAATGTCATCCTTATTCTTCCAAAATATATCACCACTTATAATAACATACCTAGATGCTTGGAGCTTCAATGTTATTTTCTAATTATCAATCATACCATCCAAACACTTCATGTTTTTAAGAAAATAAACTATATTCGTATACCATGAGTTGTGTCCAATTCTACAAGTAACATCCTTTTCTATATCCACATTATTTTCCTAGATTGCTTCCAAATTTAATTCAGCCATCAACTTCGCCAAACCCTATCCTCTTACCAATTTGGTGATTTGAGTACCAATGTTAATTTCTTGAATTCTATTTATCCATATGCACCTTCTACCTATGACTTCTGACTAGGCAAACACATCCTTTACTACCACATTTGGGACATAGGCAACTACCTATGCTCCTACAAGGTAAGGTCTGAAATTTTTTACAACTTTCACCAATGCATAGGCTTACTTTTTAGTAATGGCATACTTCAATTCAACCCCTTGAAGTGATTTACTTAAAAATGAGATAGGTTGTTCATACCCCTCATCATTATTTTGTAACATCACAACAACAATAGTGTGGAAAGAGGCAAATGAGAAAATCTGTAAAGGCTTACTAAAGTTGGGTGACTTCAATACAGGGGCCTCTTTGATATCCCTCTTAATGGATATGAATGCATCTATATCTTTTTTCATCCAATCAAGCTTTTCCCCCTTCTCCAGTATCTTTGTAATAGGTTTGACAATTTCAACATAGTTGGAAATGAATCTTGTGACAAAATTTATTTGGTTGAAGAAAGAATGAATAGATTTTACTATTTTAGGGATAGGGATTTTATCCATAGCCTCAACTCTCTCTAGATCAATCCTTATCCCATCTTTATAAACTATATTCCTTGACAATTTACCTTCAATATCAACAAAATGACATTTCTTAGGATTTAGTGAAATGCCATATTCCAATGCCTTGATGAATATTTTCTCCAAATGCATATAGTGATCTTCTACCTTCTTTGAATATGCAATCAAATCATCTTAGTAGATCACCATTATAATATTAATCATATATGCAAAGGCTAAATCCATCACCCCTTGAAATGTTGCTCCTGCATTGGTAAGACCAAATGACATCCTGACATAACATAAGTTCCCCAAGGAGTAGTGAATGTTGTTTTGTATTGTTCAAACTCTTTGACCTTGACTTGATTATAGCCTGAGAAGCTATCAATCATAGATAATAGTTCGCATCCATTCACCTTTTGTAGAAAAGCTTCCATATTGGGAATGGATGGTTGTATTTTAATGATGATATATTCAAATTCCCAAAATCAACACAACCTTGTATCACCATTTTTCTTCCTTACGGGTACCAAGTTGGAAACCCATGACGAGTTTCTAATAGGTTTGATTATACCACCATCTCTAAGTTTCTACAACTCTTTCTACATTTTTGGTGCCATCATGGGATTTATAGGCCTTTTCTTTTGCCTTAAAGGTTTTGCAGCATCAAGTTTTAATGAAATTTCATGTTCAAGCAAATCTTCCATGTAAGCTTTAAGATCATTATAAGACTAGGAGAATACATGTTTGTATTTTCTGAGCAGGTCTATAAGCATTTGTCTAATCTTTGGGTTTATCCTTTTGTAGACACCTAAAATTTTCCTATCCAATTAAATAAATATTTTTATTTATTTAATTATTTGATCCTAATTCAGAAGACTAAAGTTGACTGAGACCTCCTTAGAATCAACCCGAAGAATGGAACTGCAAAGGCCCGATCACCCGATCCCTTGACCCAGAAGGCCCTGGGCCCCTACTATTCTATGGGAGTCAGAAGAATACATAGTAGTTCCTATTCACCCTACCTTAGATGATTTGCCCTAGCCCCTCCCCTTCGATTATTCCCCACCTAGATGCCCTTTCTCTAGAATAGTAGGGGCCGCTGATCTTGATTTCACTGATATTGATGCCCCTGCCCTTCTTTCTATAGTTTGAAAAAGATACTAATGTTTGACCGAACTATAGAAAGAAGGGTGGATAGGAGTCAACTATTATAGGCAGAGGAAGAAGTTACATGCAACAGGAGTCTCCCGGAGTCCCCGAATCCAATTGATCGCCCTTTATTATTTATTTAATTAATTCACTTTAGCCCTTTCTATCCCTTTCTCATTTCAATAAATACTTTTATTTATTTGAATTATCCTTTTCTAAATTAAATAAATATTTATATTTAATTGATCCCACTTCTTATATTAATTTAAAAAATATTTATTTATTTAATTAATTCATTAACCTTTTCTATCCATGACACCTGTCATTCATCTCTTAAATCTTCTCTTACCTACCCCCCTTTATCATTTAATTATTTCCTCTACCTACCCTTTAATCCTAGCTGGTCATTTATCTTTACACCTCTTAATCTTATCCCTATATTTCTTATAGTGTTCTCTATAGAAGAGGTTGCCCTCTTCCTTTTCAACCCTAATCAATCCAGCTAGCTAATCAATGTGTCTAATCAATCTTATGTAATCAAGCCTTCTTGAGATCAAGATATCAACCACAATCCATTCTTTGGTGAGATCTTGTGCACACATAAAATCTGAGACCAAATATATCAAACAAGATCAATGGAGATATGAAGAAATGGAGATCAAACCCTACTAGACATGTGAATGGTATATCTTGTTTTGTTATTGTTTATTTGCTTGATCTTAGGTATCTTCATTTGTGTATGGTGGATGCTTCTCATTGTTAGGCTAGGGTTTTTGTAGTTGGATCCTTGTTAGTCTTTCAATATTATTATATTCATTATCCATTTTTATTACATACATTTTGGTATGCCCGGTGGGACTCTTGTTCTTTTTATTTTGACATTTTGTTTGTAGATTTGTGTTTTTAAAAAGTTGTAGGTTGGATTTTGTGACGATTCTCTTTAATTCTGTGTCTATGACTTATCTTACCATATTTTTGCTTGATCTCTATGTCTGCAATGATTTTGGCTGCGTTTTTTATTTGTCTTTTTTCTTTCCAGATCTCAGATGCAAAAAACGCATCTGGGTTGTTTATTGTCACATTTTTGATGTATTTCTACGTCTAGGTTTTGTATTATCGCATTTCTATTTTGCACGGTTGTTTTCTCTATTTTGCAGGTTAGGTTTTTTGGAAATTGTGTCTATGATGTTTATTTTTGCGTTCTTGCTTAGAAATTGTGTCTACGTAAGCTTTTTCCATGTGTGTACTTTTTTGTTTGTTTTGTAAGTCTGGGTTCCTAAAATCACATCTTGGACTTTGTTTATGCATTTGTGTCATCTTTCTATGTTTGGGTCTGCTATAGCTGAGTCTATGTTTTCAGTTTGCATTTTGCTTCATTTTAGGGTTGTCAGATTTTGGTTTTACCCTAACCTATTTTGTATGGACTAACGAAGTGTTGTATCTATGTGAAAAATTAAAAAAACATATTGTCAAAGGCTCCTATTTCACAAAGTTATTTGGGATTTTTAAAAATTTACCTAACTTGTGTGCTTGCAAGAGGGGTATTATTTCACAACTACTAACAAGTTTAGTGCAGAACCTTTGGCAAAGATTTGGTTTTGAAATTGTTTTCTTTTGTCTTCTTTAGTCTAGCAAAACACTTCAATTGGTGATCTAAAATTAACAAGTGTCTTTTGTGTCTTGAGCAATAGGCTCTTTTTGTTTTACCTCTTAGAGGGCCTGCCTCCTGAGTAGCCCATAAGGCCAAGTGTGAGGGAATGAACCAAGTGGTAATGGGTTAAAGCCAAGCTCTTTCAAGCCACTATAAAGAAAAGTGTTTGTGATGAAAGTTGCAAGCAACGAGTGTTACATGTTGCTATAGTGACGTTATGACTCCCCATAAACCCTATAGAGTGCAACCTCTATAGGTTGGGAGGCCTTCCATTTAATGGAGCGTAACACACAATTGATTATAGCCACCCAAATGAATGCCCTTACTAGACACCTTTTTGTGTTAGAAACCAAAAACCTTCTAGTTGTTGGTATAGGAGGTCGGACCTCTAATACCGTTTCACATTCTTATGATTCTTAGTAGAGATACAAAGTTTGCCATGGGGAGTTTGCATGGGGACTGGTGTTTGGCTGCCCTGGAGAAGTGATTGTCATGGAGGGGAGTCAGTGGGGTCAAGCATCTAAGTATATGCTTTGATTAAGCATAGTTGGGAAACCAAGTGAGATCCAACAACTATTGTCCTGACCAGCCTTAGGATTTGTACTTGTCTTCATTATCAAAGAATCAATTAAATATTTTCAAACAAATGTTGTGTCTATTGTGTTTTCCAAGTGTATGCAAAATAAACAAGGATATTTCACAATCAATATCACACTTGAAATTGAAACACTATCATTTTTGGACAAAAACACCTTCAAACATTGGGTCTTCACTATTTTGCTATATTTTCTTGCCACTAAAAGTTGAAACATTGAGATTTGGTCACATTCAATAACTTTACTATTGCACAAAACTGCAAAATATTTTTAGAACTGCATTTGTGTCAGTTTAAACCACGTCTGTGTTGGGAAATTGCATTTGTGCAGAGCAGAATCACGTATGGGTATCAGAGAAATATACTATCATATTTATCAAAAAAAACTATAAAATTGTGTTTGTGTTGTCATAAACTACATCTCTATTGGATTTCCACATTTGTGTAGAGCAGAATTGCATATGTGAATCTCAAGCTAAAAAAATTGTCAGTATCACTAAAAACCACGTCTGTGTTTACTGTAATTGCATCTATGTTCACAACTGAGAAATTACAAAAAACAAATGTCAAGAACAAAAGGGCTTAAGTTTTTCAGATTCAAAGAGCTTCTAAAGCTACTTCCAATAGGGCTTCATTTTTTAGTCAACTTGTCTTGGTCATACATAGTCAATCATTTTTCTTCACTTGCAATGCCCTCATACATATTTTCCAAATTTGAGTCAAAAGGTTGATTTGCTTGTCCTCATCACACTTTGGAAACATACTACAACACAACACTAGGTGATTCCCATATCAAGCTCTATCATCTTAGGGTCTCATTTGGTCTTCTTGAGTGAAGGTCAACTTACCTCACCAAGAGATTCATCATCTCTTTGGAAACCATACCTTAATCTAAAAACATACATACTTTAGTCTTACACTCTTTGACATTGCAAGTTTACCCTATATTCATCTACACTTCATACACCTCTTGGTTTTCCATAGTCTTTCCATTTTCATCCTACCTTTTATTTTGGTCAAGACTTTAGTCCATGGTTGAAACCCATTCACAAAGGTCTAGAAGGGAAGTCGAAGAATCTCTAAGATCTTTAAGCATGAGTACCTATGAGTTTGATGGAGACAAATTTTACAATCCATTTGACAATCACAGTAATATACCAGACAATGATAATGAAAACAATGAGAACAACAATGGAAATGATGATGACAATGAAAAATGCATCTATCACTTCCACAGACATTGAAGAGAATATCATGGATCCCCATTTTAACAAATTGGTTCAAGAAATCATGAAAAGGGATGGGCAATACTTCTTTCAAGTCATGGCACAAAGTGGAATGAAAATACCTCATGTTATGTGTCACAAATTATAGAAGAGGACCCAAATCAAGGAAATCAAACAAATGCAAATCCTAGAAGACATAATGGTGGTAATAGGAGAGAGCGTTTTGTGCCTAAGTCACCTTCCTCCCTATTTCAAAAACCTGAAATTCCAAACACATGCACTCATTCTCATGCCAGTTACGATATAACCTCTCATGAACAACCTCATAGTCATCCTTTCCCATGTAGAAGAACTACCACTACACATGACCATGATAATACTCAAGATCATACCAATGCATACAATTACACTCAAGCAAATATTCAAAATCATGACACAAGGAGACCCCGTGTCAGATTTGGGGGCAATAATCAAGATCAATCTTATGATACCTCCTATCCTTATGGCCATGACATGTATTGACCTAGACCTAGTGCTCATCATTACAACACCATACCAAGTGGTTCATATCCAATCTATAACTATGTCCCTTCTCCATATGAACAAATCTATGATTAATATCATCCATACATGCATTATATCCCTCCTCCTCTACCCGATGGATCAAGCATGAGACTAGTTCAAAGAGAAAAGACACCACCCAAGAATGACTTGCAACAACAAATCAAGGATTAGCAAAAGCAAATGGCGGACATGAATACACCAAAGCAATAATATACAATGAAAGATATATTTCCTTACCCATTTGATAGAAATATTTCAATGCCTCCATTCCCTCCACATTTTGTGACTCCAAAATTTGATAAGTACAAAGGCAAAGGGGATCCTAAGGCACACATAAGACATTTTTTCACAGCTTGCATTGAGGTAGCAGGAGAAGAAACCTACTTGATGAGATTGTTCCCACAAAGCTTAGGTGAACAAGCAATGGAATGGTTCTCCCAACTCCCACCTAGAATTAAGTTATGGAGTGATCTAGCAGATGATTTTATACAACACTTTTCATACAACATTGAGGTAGATGTGTCAGTTGCTACCTTATGTAACACTAAACAAAAAGATGGGGAGTCTTTCAAATTTCTTACAAAGGTAGAGAAACTTGGCTAGTAGATGTTCTTGTGAGATTCTGTAGAAACAAATTGTAGAAATGTTCACTCAAAATGTCAATAAAGACATTGGGTATGACTTGAGAAAATCTTGTTTTTCCACTTTCAAAGAGGTTATTGAGAAAGGATTAGCGACATAAAAATTCCTTATTGAGTAAGGTATTATCAAGATAAATAAAGAAAACAAAGATGAACCAAAAGGTAAATACAAACCCCATTTTTGGAACAAGAATAAGAATACAGTGAATGATGGGGTTGTTGATGCAAACATGGTGAAACCTAAGATAAATTTCCCTGGCGCAAGTTCTTCTAATACAAACAATCAAGTGAATTCTCAAAGGTCATCAAAGCCTCAAAGAAAGTATACACCGTTGGGAGAACTGATTGAAACAACATTCAGGAAATTAGTGGCAAAAAACTTAACAATTCTAGATAATCCACCATATGAGCCTAAAGTAAAACCAAATTGGTGGAATGATGATGAATATTGTGAATATCATAAAAGTAAAGGGTATTTAACTAGCAATTGTCATAGATTGAATAATATCATATAGGATCTCATTGACAGAGCTGACATAGAGGTTGGTCACACCTCTAATGAAGAGCATGTAATGTTCAAGGAACCATTTCCTAAACATAACAAGGGAAAAGCCAAAACTATAGATAATCAAGATAATTATACAAAGATGTCATATGACTATGATTTTACTATTAATCATATTTCAATGGATAATCATGTTTCAACCATCATCATAAAGGAAAAATCTCCTGAGGGTTCTACCCGAAAGAGTAAATTATTTTTAAAAGGTATTGGACCTTCACCCTCTTCATCAACCCCTGAATGCAATGCTACAACTCATCGAGGCAAAGTCACCTTGCAAGGTGCTCCATCTAAAACCACACCATCTTCATCATCCGTCAAGAATGAATATGACCTTGTAGACCAGTTAGGGATAACACTTGCACTCATCTCAATTCTTGAGCTATTATGCATATCTCCTTCACACAAAGTTATTCTTGAAAAAATTTTGAGAGATACTTCCGTACCCACTAATCTAAACATGGACTAGTTTTAAGACATGGTGGGATACCTTTCCATTATGCATAACCTCACATTCACAGAAATTGATGATGTATTAGTAACCCAACCTCATAATGCACCTCTACATATTGATGCCTTTCTCCATAAAAACCATATCAAATGAGTCTTGATAGATGGAGGAGTAGATCTGAATATTTGTACATTGAACACTATTAAACAATTGGGATATTCTAAGAAAATTGTGAATTCAAAGAACAAGATCACTGTTAAAGCATATGATGATGAAGAATGCTCATCCAAAGGAACAATCACCTTACTTCTCAGAGTTGGGCCAGTTATGAAGGATGTGGTATGTCAAGTCCTTGATTTGGAGCTCACATATAATATACTCTTGGGATGTCCATGGATACATGAAATGAGAGCAGTACCATCAACGTATCATTAATGTATCAAGTTCCCTCACAATGGAGTTGAAGTAACGATAAGAGGTAATCCAAATCCATTTATGTATTGTAATAACCTGCGACCAAGATCAGAAATAATAATTCCAATCAACAAAGAAGCAACCACATCATCAACATATGTGGATCCAGAATCATTGAAACATTATACATCAAAACAAGCAAAGCTCAAATAAAAAATCAAGGTTAAAGACATGGGATGTTGTGAGTATATCCTTCATGTTGATCAATTACCACTATCTCCTAAGACATTTAGTCAACAGGAACAACCTGCAAACAATATACAATGCCAAGGATTTGGGTATGAAACACCTAATGTTGTGGCTACTAAGTCTAAATGCAAATCTCCTCTAGTGGTGCAAGCAATTCTTGATATCAATAGTCTTAAGAGTGGTTCCAATAGAGAATCTATTGAATATATCACCAAATCTCTTGAGAACTCATATGGCCTTACCATATCATTCACTCATTCCATTTCCACTCCACTTCTAGACTTGGATCAACAAGAGTTACAAAATCCCTTACTAATTGGGGATAAAAATTCAAGCCTTGAAAAGAAAAATATAAAAGTCAAAAATAAAGAAAAGTCCTTTAGTCCAAATCAAAATCAAAATCTATTGGACTCTGCAAAAATCAAAGTCAAGGATAAAAATCCTATGAAGAAAAAAGAACAAGAGTTGATCTCCCCTAATATCAAAATAACTAGGGGCAAAAGTTCTAAAATTATAAGTCACGAAGAATACTTGTTGATCCCGAGTCTCCATCATGCCATGCTACTTTCAATTCTTCTTGTAATCATAATCCTTCATAACTCATCCACTTGTTCTTCACATCCATTCCCTTTTGGCGATACATCACATTAGTAGACCTTTAATGGTACTTCCTTGAAGGACTTTGTTATCAGGGATGCACAAACTTCTTAAGGTGATACACATATGGGTGAATGTAGTCCACACATTAGTAATTATACCTTAGTTCCTTCATCAAGGAAGACAATAAAGGGAGCAACATTGTTACAAGTACAGTTGTCGTTGCACCAAAATATTGACCTGTTAATGCCTAATACAACCACTAGGCATATAGAATGCACAGGAAGTGGTTAAGACATGCCACACACCCAAGTGATGCGTTGCACAACACAAGGAGACCAAGGGCACACACCTTACAACATTCCCCCCTAGCGCAAGCGAGGGGTTTGAACCTATGACCAAGCTCTGATACCACCTGTTATAAGTGTGATTGTCGTTGCACCAAAATATCAACCTATTAATGTCCGATACAACCACTAGACTTATAGAATCCACAGGAGGTGGTTAAGCCATGTCACAAAGCCAAGCATTGCACTGCACAATACAAGGAGACCAAGGGCACACACCTTGCAACAAACACATCATTCAGTCAAGGAATGTCAAAGCTATCATCACAAGGTGAGGCCTCATACATTTGAGGTAGGTGAATTAGTTTTCAAAGAAAATCCTAAAAATCAGCAAGACAGAGAAAAGAAGGGAAAGTTTGAACCAAATTGGCTTGGTCCTTATGTTATCACAATAGTCTATGGATAAGGTGCATGTCAGCTTCCAACACCAGATGGAGAACCTTTGGAGGATCCTATCAACAAGATGAACCTTCGTAGGTTTTACACAGTTTTTCAAAATATCCCATTATCAAAAATACAAAAAAAAATATCAAAAATACAAAAATTGAAAAACAAAAAAGTCATTACTTGGTGAAAACCTAGAAAATAGGTGCCTTGTGACATGAAATTTTTTTAAAAAATTGAAAAAGTAAAGAGAAATAAATTCATCTAATGGGAAAACCACTTTGGTGGCACCCTGGGCAAGTACCATGGTGAAAATTGGGTTACCAGTGTCATGTGTAGAGACATTGCTCCTCCCTTCTTCAAGATTCAATCTTATCCTTTCACCTTACACACACTCACAAGCCTACTACTTTGTAATAAACTTACCCAATCCCATCATGGCTATTTATTGATCTACCTAAGATTGGTTCCCTTTCATACACCTTCCCCTTCCTTTCCATTCCTCTCTTTCCATAATAAATTAGGTCATATCTGTAACTAGAGAAAATCCTAAGTCTAGTGACTGACGGGTGTGGAACCTTGAGCATTGCATGTTTTGAGGAGCATCATCTTTTCATCTGCCTTTCTCCTTTTCGTGCATAGTCCATAATAAAAGATCACTTGCATCGCCAATCCACAATAAAGTTCTAGTCTTGTTTGCAATAAAGTATCAAGTTCATGGATTCAGTCAGTTTCAGATGAGACACAATCAACAGTGGGCTTTCAAAAATCCAAATATTTCAACAAACTTTTGCAACAACATGGTTTTCAACATTATCTGTCCTTTATCGGGATAACAACATTGTGACCAAATAAAACATGTTAACATATGTGGCAAGAAACACAAATAACTTGACGATTTCATTGTATGTTGGTGTCAAGTCTTGGTTTTCTTTTGATTTTATATTTTTTTTGGTGACATGTCTTTTACCATTTCTAGGATGTCTTTGGCTAGAGATTATATCTCTAGGACTTCTTTGACTAGAAAGGTAAGGATGGGATATGTTTACTTATTGTCTTGTTGTTTGTGGATTGTCTCTTAGTAATGCTATGGCTTGTCCAAGGATAGGAGGATGTTGTGAGTCTAATGTCATGCCCAAAATTTAGTGCAAGAATGGGATAATTTTTTTTTTTAAAAACATAACTTTAAAACATTAAATCAACAAATATAAAATATTATAACATGTTTCATCTTAACTATGTGTATAGTTAATCTTTTCTACTAGCTTCAAGTACACAAATTTTTTTATTAAATTAAATATGGAATCCTAAAATAAACAAATGCTATTTTAACTTTTCAATTTAGCCCCAAAGATTATTCTGAATCCAAAAATCTAAATTCGGTAGACAAGGATACTAGTAATTTCCAACAGTTCCTAATAGCTTTTAAGAAGAAAATTAAATTAGCCTCAACACTTAGATTTTTAAGTATATATATTTTTTTCTACAATTAATAAAATATTAGGCTGAGCTAAAACAACTAAATTTATTTAATTAAAAATTAAATATCACTTCCTTGTTTTTTAACTCAAAAATAACACAATCTATCTGAATTTAAAATATTAACTTCATTAATATATAATTTGTAAACGTCTCAATCTAACTAAATAATACTTCATCAGTAATTAAATTCATAAAGAAAGTATGATCTATAAGGTAAATACCTATATTTAGGTTCATCTCCAAAATAATAAAAAAAATATTTAAAACTAAGGATTTGCTTAATTCTTTAATTTCCATAACTTTCAAATTTTATTTTCATATATGTGTATATAAATAATTATACTTATATATATAAACACATATATAGAAATATATATATTTAATTAATATAATGATTTTTTTCCAAATTTATAAAAGACATAGCCATGCAAACCCTAGCTAGGGATTTGCATTATAAAATACTCATTATATTTAAATTTTACCATTTTTATATTAATCCCCTAGCCCTACCCGGGCTAGGGCTTAATATTTTATTTTTGATTTGGGTTTATGTGCAGGGTCGAATGGAAAGTCTCGTGGCAGCGGCCATGGTGGATGGGCGGAGGCAATGCTCCCCAGTAGGTCACCCCACTATGGGGGTCGCGGCCCACACAGTGGCCTTGGCCGCTGTGTGAGTCATGGCCCGCACAGTGGCCACGACCCACTGGTGCGGAGCATGGCCCACACAGGGAGCCGCGGGCCCCTGTGAGGGTCGCAGACTGCACAGAGGCTACAGCCTCTGTGAGGGACGTGGCCCACATAGGGTCTACGTGCCCTACGCGGTCGAGGCCCCGATTTGCTCCCCTCCCCATTTTCCTTTACTTTTTTTTTTCGTGTTTATTTTTTTTAAAATATATATATATATATATATATATATATATTCATGTGTAAATAAGTATAAATATATTTATATATATACATTTATTTCGTAAGTATTTCCATGATATATTTTATATTATATAACAGAATTTATATATTGAATTTCCTTTCGTAAATGTCTTAGATGTTAAGATAAAATAGATGGATAAATAAATTTTTGATTCATTTACAACAAGAGTATAGTAATTTTATTATTTCATTTAAACTGTTTACTGTAGGTGTTTTATTTCAATCTTCAACTATATAAATGACTAGATTTAATAGTTTAACTAGCAACTAAATAAATCTAGATTTTATTTAAATAAAAACTATAATAGATTGTGATTTTCATTTTCTGCAATAAATAAATTGACAGACTTTGCAAAAATCTACAGCAACTATTTAAATGACAGATTTGGATACTTTATAGCTAAAACATAGATGTACTAAGTTAACCTTAGATTTATCTTATGCATAAAGTAATTGACTGATTTTAGTTAATTTCATAGAGCAACTATAAAATGTTATATTTACATAGACTAGATAAACTATCTATCTTAGTTACTAATTTTAGAAATAAACGAAAAGACAATTTCCAGAACTATAATGTACTATACTACATTTACAGAAAATAGAATTAAATGATTTATTTACAGCCTACAATATGCATGCAACTCTAATCTATTTATTTCCTTTTTATTTTATTTTTGAATGCATAAGAATAAAATAACTTTCTTGCTTTGGAATTTATTATAAACACATCATATATAATATTTTGAACTTTGGAAAAACTAATTTAGGAATACTCATTTCTTTTCTACAATGAATAGCATACTAAAATAATATAACTTTTAAAACATATTTCAAAAACACTATTGTCACTTTACAATGGGTCTCTCATTTCTAATAAATGAGGTCTTTTTCAAATAATAATTACATTTACAAATAATTTCCTACAACAAATAACTCCTGCAACCTTCCACTTGTCCTATTCTTTTCTTCTGACAATCCTGCATTTTAAATCAAAGCTATGACCATGGAGAGCTCACCTCCCAGCCTAGGCTAACTGGTAGCCACCCCTGAGCTCGAAGAACCAAGCCTTAGATGGGTAACAAACATGCAAACACAAAAGACAGGATTAAAAAAAAAAAAACACAATCCCAACCCAGGCTACACTACACCACTCATTGTGATGTCCTTTTTCAAGGGTGGTAGTGGACCAAGTACCCTGAGGAGACTGCAAGTATGGAAAAACATATAGGCACCTCATGGCAAACCAAATATAACAAGTATAACAACCCCATATTCCTTATGCCCCCCAAGGCATTCATGCCTTATTTCCCTCCTTATGACCCCCAATGCATAAACAAGCCATGCAACAAGGGTCACACAAAATCCCTTGTGATCACTCTCATAAGGAGAGCCTCTCACTCGAGGGTTGTTACTTCTACCACCCATAAGATCCTCCTCTCTCCCAAGAGTAGGAGGTCTTGATTACTCCCAAAACACATACATTGTATAAACACAAAATACCAAATAAATTTCTAAGAAAACATGCACGAAAAAATAGTCTTTTACACAAACATTACTTTCAAAACACATGCAATAAGAAATCATTATAAGAAAAATACAACCAACCTTAAACTGCCCAAAGGTATGCTAGTTTTGTTGAGGATGAGCAGCCCAATTCCACGGTTCTTCTCTTTCTACCCTTAGCCAAAATTGTCAAACCAAATTCTATATTTTTCTTTTCCAAAATCCTCTTGTCTCCAAAAATGGAGAGTGGGTCATTACCCCCAAAATCTCTCTTTCTTTCTTAAAAAGGCACTAGTGTGAATTCTCTCAAGTTTCTAAAACTGAAATGGAAAGTAAGGTAAGATGGGAAAGAGAACTCTCATTCAAAAAGGAAGGTTTACAACTTAGTTCAAGCCTTCTAATTTTCAATTTTCGGTCAACCTAGGAAACTCACTTTTTAGGGTGTCTAAAGGGACACATGGGAGTTGAAACTTGCGTAAAATTACCCCTAACCCTTAGGTATACCTTATGGGCTTTAGGAAACCCTATTAAACTACCCCTAGGTGTCCATTTAACCCTTTTTTAACCCCTTTGAAGTTTATTTTCGGGTCAAACCTATGTTGACCATCCCAAAGATTATTTACCCAAGGCATTTATGGAATCACATTACATTAATTGAAAAAGCTATAGTTAAACAATTCCCTTCAAGAGACAAATTTAAAAACTCAAACATAAATCAACACATTTGTCAAGTGACACAAAGAAATTACTTTTACAAAATTGCACATGAAATCTTGTCTCTTGTTATATTTAAATAAATCAAATAAATAACATTTATAACACATGCATCATCTACTATTACAAATAAAATATGACACAAACGGGGTGTTGTCTCTCCAAATAGACAAACCCTGGTTTTACAAACATACATAGGTCTAGGTTTGGTTCTCCGTAATATTTCCATGGTCACATGGATATCTTTTCCTACGCCACTCAATTACACATTAGTAATTTCCAATAACCTCGTATAATATTAAACACATAAATTAGAATACACATCAAACACTTCGCATACAATTTTCATTTGAACAATTCAATATATCTCATATCCAATTAAATCCACATAAGCAATTATCATAATTCTCATAATTTTGGTCCACACATAAAACATACATCTTAATTCTATTATCATAATAAAGTCCTGCAAATCCAATAATGACATACATCCTCTCCAATTTATCCTATTCTAGAATCATATAGAGTTCTTTATCATAAAGCATATCAATGAAGTATCAACATTCATCAATGTTATCCCAATTCATGGAACCATATAAGTTCTAAATCCAGACATAGCTGACATATGTTAAATCAAGATTATCCAATCAATGGATCTTTTAGGATTTCAAATTCATAACACATCAAAATGTACACCACAAGGTGCAATAACTCTATAACTTGGTTCAATTACTTTTCTCACCAATCTATCTGTCTAACACAGTCCATTCTATTGAATTATAAAGCATTTATTAATAGGGTCAGACATGGTCAACTAAGTTAATCAAAGCTTGGTTTGGGGAAGGCCTTACATCCTTCTCCCCTAGAGTTCAACTTACTCCTGGAAGTCGCATGAGTAGAATTTCAAAATTAGGGACACAACATTTCCCACAATTTCAATAGGTTACTCAAAATTTTATCTTGCCTACTAGAAGTATGAAATACCAAAATCAACTTATTATTGTAGTTAACTAACTATCTTCACAAGGTTAAATTCTTAGTATTTTTAGTACATTTCCCTTCGATCTCAGGTAGGTGTTTGCAAAGTTCTATCTTTCAACAATTTACATTAATGTGCCATTCAAACATACATCAACTTCCACAATCAAGGTTACACATATTGAATTTCTAGGAGTCCTACTTTGTTTAGAATTTGTTTAATGCATGTTTACCCTACTGTATTCTCATCCAAGAATGTTAATTAAGAAAATTGACATCACACTTATACACAACGAATCTACTTATTCTACAACCAGGCACCTCATTAGGGTGTTAATAAACTATTTGCTAAACCGTCCTAGGTGCATAATTTCTTCCAACTTTCTTAGGTGACAAGGAAAAATCAAATTTAGGTTCTTCAATTCCACCCTTATATAGGGTAGTGTTCTACCACTAGGGATTAAAATGTTTTTATATTTCTAGGCTCCAAGGTTTATGTTTCATAGGGTACATTATTCACAATTTCCAAACATTAAGGTACATAACAATCCCATTCTAAGGGAGTGATGGGAATTATTAATACTTATTTTAGATATCGTCCACACAATCATCTCCATACACATGCTAAATTTACCAGTTGACAATCATTACTTTCGTAATTCACTAGGTCTAGGTCACACTATTGCCATAAAAAAAAAAATTCTTTTTCAGATTGCCGCAATTAATTTAAATTAGGAGGATATTCCTTCCTTTATCTTAATTTGATATAATATTATTTTTTTTTGTTAATTCTTTGTGCCTAATTTCACTCCTTACAGTATTCTCTTGTGACACACTATCAATGGTTCAATGAACATGATAGACATTTACACAAATCACATCACTAGGGCTAGTTGTATCAACCACCAAAATGACCACTTTGACACTTTACAAAATCAAAATACAAGTTACTCCTCCCAAGCCCAATAAAAAGAAGAAAAATACTGGCAATTGAAAAATATTAAAAATAGAAACATGGCAAGTGCCATAGTTCATATAAAAAGAAACATAAATTTAGTGGTCCTCTCTTCATAAACAAAATAAATAAAAAGAAAGTTCTAGCCCCAGTGTCACAATATACTTTTCAAAGAAAATCAAAATTAATGTTGAATCAAACTCAAAAAAAGATGACCATTCTAGCCATGCTATAGGGAGTAACCGCAACACATCACTCAAGATCACATGTCCTGAGAGTGTTAGGAAGTGATTATTAGACTCTTAAGGTTTTAAATTCTTTATAATCCTTTATTGATTTATGAAATAAATTATTATACACAAGAGATCGCATTCCTTTAATAGATCATGTCCCATTTTAACCTTTACGTGCTTACTATTACCAGCAACCCTTTCCGATATAAACCACTATCTTTTTAGGGTTATTAACATCCATAACAATATCTAATAGGTGATTGCACTAACTCTATCGTTCTCCATCCATTCTTCTTGGTAAACCTTGGTTCAATGTTACGTGGTAACTCAAGCCTCGACACTTTCATGTCTTACACACACGGTGGATAGTTCGGTACAAAATTGATACTTGTTTTCTTAGAGCCACTTAGGATTTGTATAATGTAATCATATAATTTTACTAGGGACATCATTTGTTTTCTTAGCACCTTATGCCAGCTTCTTATATTTTCACCTCTAACATTCACTTGCCTTCATTAGGTAGGAGCTTGTTGCCAATTTACTAACACTTAAGGTTAAGAGCCATTTGGGGTGGAATTATTGTCAAGTAAGGTCGATAACGGTTGACAACAATCCCTACCCACACATTTCATGACATATTTCAACAATTGGGAGGGTGGACTTATTCTCTCCTACTTCACTTATGCAATTATGAAATCAAGGGGGTGTGCACTCGAAAAGTGACCAACACCCATCCTTTTTAATTAAAATTAAGTTAAAAGAGTAGTTATCTCGTTCCATATTACTTATTTATATTTACTTACTAGCCAAATTTCTGGCATATCACAACCTTCGATCTCTCCAATCTAAATGAACCATCTTACCATCCTAATATCCAGTTACCCAATTATGGTGTAACATAAGGATGTCCTCTAATTACCAATGTCTCAAGACTCCCATAATTTCCAAGTTCTCCCTTAGCTAACCACATAATTCGGCTCCTTATCAATATTCTTTTAAAATATTTTATACCGCCAACTAATTCTCATTAAATCTTCGGTACTATATTGTTGTTATACTATCTTTCCATAAGCCATTTCCATCCCCATGTTGCTTCATCCATACTTGTTATTTTCGTATACTTTCACACTTGAGTGCCATATTTTGCAAAGCTTCTTCGATTGTGCCTAGTAGTTAAATTGTGTTACATACTGTATTGTACCTAGCGACTAACCATGATTGGGTTGCACTTTTCTCCTTAGTTTCTGAATGAATATAAGTTAATCATTTCTAGATTATAAGATCCTGATACTTTTATGCTCATTGCACTTCAATGGGGATTTTTTTGTATGATTCCCAATCAACTCTACTCTCTCTTCCACTATTTACTTTCTCCATGATTATTTTCCCATGGAGGAGCTAGTTGAGGTATTACTTGCTTGTTTCCCCAATTATATAACCACAGATGAACTTTAGGGTTTATTGTAATTACGTGTTTTAACCCAAGAAGTTCATGCCTCCTTTCTCCTTATTTAACTCATCTATAGTATTACTAGGGTTTTCTAATCAGGGAGTTTTCCATTCATCATTTTAGTTCTAATCTTCAGGGTTATCCCAACTCTAGCTTCACTGCATTACTACAAAAAATGTCTAACATATGCTCTTTATAAGAAATCTAGCATAACCACATTCTTAAGGTGCCTAGTCATTTAGGATAGGTTTATGCTTCTATCTGAGATTTTCAAGAGTTCTTTTTAACTCTTCTTCAGTTATGTCTCCAATGGTGGCCTTGATCTTTATAACCATCATAATTTCATATAACTTAAGACTTAACTTGAACTGTCTTGACCTTATTTATCTTGTTTATTGTGCCTTTATCTTAGGTCTAACTAACTTGCTTGACTTGCCATGTCAAGAACATATCTCGATGGATGGCATTCCTTTAGTTACCATCAGAGGTATTTTATTGAAAGATTAACTCCTCATACTTGATTTGATTAGGGTAGTTATTGCATTTTAGGTTCCAATTGAATGGTAACCCCATAAGTACTAAAGAACTAAATTTCGTTAATACACACCGAAATTACTTCATATGAATAAATAGTTGAATATTTCACAGCCTTTGGAGTTTTGTTTAAGCCATAAATATTATGACTAATAAGTTCAAATTTCAGGGTTTTTAGTGACCTTGGAACCCCTTGATTTGATATATGTTGATCTATTGATCCACAAGAATTTTCACTTATGTTTCACTTTGTTATTTTGCAAGTTTTTCATCTAGGTGTTATACTTCAAGCCATAGTTTGTTTTCAACTAAGTTATGAATGTAGCCCATGTTCACCAGTGTATGAACCTAGGGTGCTGATACCAAAATGTCATGCCCAAAATTTAGGGCAAGAACAGGATAAATTTTTTTATTAAAATATAACTTTAAAACATTAAATCAACAAATATAAAATATTATAACATGTTTCATCTTAACTATGTGTATAGTTAATCTTTTCTACTAGCTTCAAGTACGCAATTTTTTTTATTAAATTAAATACGGAATCCTAAAATAAACAAATCTTATTTTAACTTTTCAATTTAGCCCCAAAGATTATTCTGAATCCAAAAATCTAAATTCAGTAGACAAGGATACTAGTAATTTCCAACAATTCCTAATAGCTTTTAAGAAGAAAATTAAATTAGCCTCGGCACTTAGACTTTTAAGTATTTTTTTTTTCTACAATTAATTAAATATTAGGCTAAGCTAAAACAGCTAAATTTATTTAATTAAAAATTAAATATCACTTCCCTAATTTTTAACTCAAAAATAACACAATCTATCTGAATTTAAAATATTAACTTCATTAATATATAATTTGTAAACGTCTCAATCTAATTAAATAATACTTCATTAGTAATTAAATTCATAAAGAAAGTATGATCTATAAGGTAAATACCTATATTTAGGTTCATCTCCAAAATAATAAAAAAAATATTTAAAACTAAGGATTTGCTTAATTCTTTAATTTCCATAACTTCCAACTTTTATTTTCATATATGTGTATATAAATAATTATACTTATATATATAAACACATATATAGAAATATATATATATTTAATTAATATAATGATTTTTTTCCAAATTTATAAAAGACATAGCCATGCAAACCCTAGCTATGAATTTGCATTATAAAATACTCATTATATTTAAATTTTACCATTTTTATATTAATCCCCTAGCTCTACCCGGGCTAGGGTTTAATATTTTATTTTTGATTTATGTTTATGTGCAGGGCTGAATGGAAAGTCTCATGGCAGTGGCCATGGCGGATGGGCGGAGGCAATGCTCCCCAGTGGGTCGCCCCACTGTGGGGGTCGCGACCCACACAGTGGCCTTGGCTGCTATGTGAGTCGAGGCCCGCACAGGGAGCTGTGGGCCCTTGTGAGGGTCGCGGCCCACACAGAGGCTACGGCCTCTGTGAGGGACGCGGCTTGCACAGGGTCTGCATGCCCTGCGTGGCCGAGGCCCCGATTTGCTCCCCTCCCCATTTTCCTTTGCTTTTTTGTTTTTTTTGTGTTTATTTATTTTTTTAAAATACAATATATATATATATATACATTTTCATGTGTAAATAAGTATAAATATATTTATATATATATATATACATTTTTATATGTATATATTCATTTATATATTTATATATATTTATATTTATATATATACATTTATTTTGTAGGTATTTCCAAGATATATTTTATATTATATAACATAATTTATATATTGAATAGTCCATAGTATTTTGATTCTAGGTATGTATTCGAACAAAATACTGAAATAATATTTTGTTTTCTTGTTGATTTATTTCCTCTTGTAAATGTCCTAGATGTTAAGATAAAATAGATGGATAAATAAATTTCTAATTCATTTACGACAAGAGTATAGTAATTTTATTATTTCATTTAAACTGTTTACTGTAGGTGTTTTATTTCAATCTTCAACTATATAAATGACTAGATTTAATAGTTTAACTAGCAACTAAATAAATCTAGATTTTATTTAAATAAAAACTATAATAGATTGTGATTTTCATTTTCTGCAATAAATAAATTGACAGACTTTGCAAAAATCTACAACAACTATTTAAATGACAGATTTGGATACTTTATAGCTAAAACACAGATGTAATAAGTTAACCTTAGATTTATCTTATGCATAAAGTAACTGACTAATCTTAGTTAATTTCATACAGCAACTGTAAAAAGTTATATTTACATAGACTAGATAAACTATCTATCTTAGTTACTAATTTCAGAAATAAACGAAAAGACAATTTCCGGAAATATAATGTACTATACTACATTTACAGAAAACAAAATTAAATGATTTATTTATAGCCTACAATATGCATGCAACTCTAATCTATTTATTTCCTTTTTATTTTATTTTTGAATGCATAAGAATAAAATAACTTTCTTGCTTTGCTATTTATTATAAACACATCAGATATAATATTTTGAACTTTGGAAAAACTAATTTAGGAATACTCATTTCTTTTCTGCAATGAATAACATATAAAAATAATACAACTTTTAAAACGTATTTCAAAAACACTATTGTCACTTTACAATGGGTCTCTCATTTCTAATAAATGAGGTCTTTTTCATATAATAATTACATTTACAAATAATTTCCTGCAACAAATAACTCCTGCAACCTTCCACTTGTCCTATTCTTTCCTTTCGACAATCTTGCATTTTAAATCAAAGCTATGACCATGGAGAGCTCACCTCCCAGCCTAGGCTAACTAGTAGCCACCCCCGAGCTCAGAGAACCAAGCCTTAGACGGGTAACAAACATGCAAACACAAAAGATAGAATACACACAAACTCAAACACAATCCCAACCCAGGCTACACTACACCACTCATTGTGATGTCCTTTTTCAAGGGTGGTAGTGGACCAAGTACCTTGAGGAGACTGCAAGTATGGAAAAACATATAGATACCTCATGGCAAACCAAATATAATAAGTATAACAACCCCATATTCCTTATGCCCCCCAAGGCATTCATGCCTTATTTCCCTCCTTATGACCCCCAATGCATAAACAAGCCATGCAGCAAGGGTCACATAAAATCCCTTGTGATCACTCTCATAACGAGAGCCTCTCACTCGAGGGCTGTCACTTCTAGCACCCACAAGATCCTGCTCTCTCCCAAGAGTAGGAGGTCTTGATTACTCCCAAAACACATACATTGTATAAACACAAAATACCAAATAAATTTCCAAGAAAACATGAACGAAAAACTAGTCTTTTACACACATTACTTTCAAAACACATGCAATAAGAAATCATTATAAGAAAAATACAACCAACCTTAAACTACCAAAAGGTATGCTAGTTTTGTTGAGGATGACCAGCCCAATTCCACGGTTCTTCTCTTTCTACCCTTAGCCAAAATTGTCAAACCAAATTCTATCTTTTTCTTTTCCAAAATCCTCTTGTCTCCAAAAATGGAGAGTGGGTCATTACCCCCAAAATTTGTCTTTCTTGCTTAAGAAGGCACTAGAGTGAGTTCTCTCAAATTTCTAAAACTGAAATAGAAAGTAAGGTAAGATGGGAAAGGGAACTCTCATTCGAAAAGGAAGGTTTACAACTTAGTTCAAGCCTTCTAATTTTCAATTTTCGCTCAACATAGGAAACCCACTTTTTAGGGTGTCTAAAGGGACACATGGGAGTTGAAACTTGTGTAAAATTACCCCTAACCCTTAGGTATACCTTATGGGCTTTAGGAAACCCTATTAAACTACCCCTAGGTGTCAATTTAACCCTTTTTTAACCCCTCTGAAGTTTATTTTCGGGTCAAACCTATGTTGACCATCCCAAAGATTCTTTACGCAAGGCATTTATGGAATCACATTACATTAATTGAAAAAGCTATAGTTAAACAATTCCCTCCAAGAGACAAATTTAAAAACTCAAACATAAATCAACACATGTGTCAAGTGACACAAAGAAATTACTTTTACAAAATTGCACATGAAATCTTGTCTCTTGTTGGATTTAAATAAATCAAATAAATAACATTTAACACACATGCATCATCTACTATTATGAATAAAATATGACACAAATGGGTGTTGTCTCTCCAAATAGACAAACCATGGTTTTACGAACATACATAGGTCTAGGTTTGGTTCTCCGTAGTATTTCCATGGTCACATGGATATCTTTTCCCATGCCACTCAAATACGCATTAGTAATTTCCAATAACCTTGTATAATATTAAACACATGAATTAGAATACACATCAAACACTTGGCATACAATTTTCATTTGAACAATTCAATATATCTCATATCCAATTAAATCCAGATAAGCAATTATCATAATTCTCGTAATTTTGGTCCACACATAAAACATACATCTTAATTCTATTATCATAATAAAGTCCTGCAAATCCAATAATGACATACATCATCTCCAATTTATCCTATTATAGAATCATATAGAGTTCTTTATCATAAAGCGTATCAATGAAGTATAAACATTCATCAATGTTATCCCAATTCATGGAATCATATAAGTTCTAAATCTAGACATAGCTGACATACATTAAATCAAGATTATCCAATCAATGGATCTTTTAGGATTTCAAATTCATAACACATCAAAATGTACACCACAAGGTGCAATAGCTCTATAACTTGGTTCAATTACTTTTCTCACTAATCTATCTGTCTAACATAGTCCATTCTATTGAATTATAAAGCATTTATTAATAGGGTCAAACATGGTCAACTAAGTTAATCAAAGCTTGGTTTGGGGAAGGCCTTACATCTAGTATGAACATGGTCATTCCTTATTTGTGACTGTTTAATCTCCATGCAAATGAGTACAATGACTTTCTAGGTCGAACACATATCTAGATTGTCATAACCTATTTACCATAATAAATCTCATCATATAAAGAACTTGAAGCTCTTTCACTTCCATATCTTCTATCTTTCTTCCCCCTTTCTCAATTTACTTCCATCGTCTTTCCTTGAGTCCATGTAGCTCACTATCATATGACTGAGTATAATGACACGCCAAAAATATCTACATTTCATATAGCTTTCACCTGCATCATCACATGTTAGCACATAATACACATACATATAGATATCACAATACCATTACATCTTGCATATATCATTGGTTAGTATCTGCATTCTCATATAAAATATAAAATAGAAAAATAATAACACATTATGAATTCTCACCACGTAAATAATCATATCATGTCAATTATCATACACCCACCTACATATAGTACATTAACATTTGCATCATGCATGGAATACAAAAAATAAAAGAACAAAAATAAATGCATATTATCATGTACATATTTTGCATCCATATCATAATCATCATCATAAGCAAGCATCGTAGAATAATTATATGAACATGCATACATAAACTGCATCATCATATATAATCACAAGCACATAAAGTACACATACATATAGCTTCCGCAAGGATAGATCATCTCATATATATATCAAAAATATATCAGTGTCATGATACAATGATGTCAAAGATATCATATGACTACAAAATCACCCAAAGGTGTCTACATCATCATACAAAAACTAATACAAAATGGGATCCAAAAGAGCTATGATGAACTCCCTCCCTCAAAGTCAGCTGGCCTTGAAAGAATCTAAGCTCTTGAAGTCCCTGCTCTAGAATCACCCTATATGTCCCTTCCTCCATCCCCTCCTCCTGGTGGTGTAGGTGGACCCATGACCCCACCATTGAATGCCTACCTCCTATCTCTCCCTGTTGTCTTAGTCCAAGAGGCTCTCTTGTAACTTCCTATGTTGAGATCTAGAGGAATTGCTACATAATATAGGTCTCTCCAGTACCCAATCTCCTCCCCTACTCGAAGGATGTATGCATAACCTACTGCATAATCCCCCTCAGCTAGTGCTCTCCCTACCCTCAGTGCCTCCTATGCGACTGAATATCATTGAATGGCCTGATCTCTCTCTCTCTCTCTCTCTCTCTCTCTCTCTCTCTACATCTCTATATCTTTGCTAGTTGTCGCCTCAACTAAGTCACATCTCTCTCTTGATATCCTCAATATCATCATCCTGTCCTGCTGCAATCTCCCACAATGATAGCAGCTCATCCTCCTCCTCGTCTCCACCCTGGGCACCCTCCTGCTATCTAGCTTTCTTAGGTATCTCCTACCCAACCTTTCCCTTCCTCTGTCTAGGCATGTGTCCCCCAACCTATAGGAGCTATCCTCCTCCCCCCCTCGATGGTCTCGATGGCCTACCTTCTCATGGATCCTGTCCTCCCTCAACTATCTCTCCAACATCTCTCTATCCACCCCTACCCCTCACCACCCTCCTCGTTTCTCCTCTTCTCTACCTCCTCCATCTCTCCCCATCCCTATCCTCATCATCCTCATCATCATCATCCTTGGCTACTAGAGGCTCATCTAGGTCTATCAATCTAGGTACTAGATGTGCCGCAAAATAGGTTTCATACTCTACATTTGTGCCTACATCAATCACATCTATCTATAGATCCTAATGCATAGGAACTAACTACTCAAACTATGTAATAATAGCATCATAAGACAAAATCAACCCCTAGTGCGCTTGCTCTGACACTGTCTATGCAAACTCTCCAGATCCTCAAGGCATCCTCTATTGCCTCCCAAACTATCTTCATACCCTGTCAATCAGATGTCTATCTAGTATATATGGCATCCACATGATCAGATACTTTATCTCGAAGACATAAGGTAGCTCTATAGAATCCTCCTCCCACTCCTCATAATCAAGATAGGTTCTCCATATGACACTATCTATGTCATCGATCACCCATCTCCAATAGTCCACCTTCACAATCTATGACTGGGAAGTGATCATATTGTACAAATGTGCATAAGACTATCCATGCCCTCACCCTCTGAAGTGCACTAGCCTAGTCACCGTGTTGTGCTCATATGACCATACTTGTAGCAAAGTAACCCCGCAACCTAGCCCACAACCACTGAGATATACAAACTAGTGAAGCTCATGATACAAGTGTGCTAATACACATAGACCCCATGCATACCTAGTGTTCTCTATCACCAGTGTCTCTAGAGTACTCCCCTAGCCAACAACCATAACCCATGTTGCCCTATTTGAACAAAGGTAGCCACTAATCACTCCTCCAACATATCCTTCCCATCTTGGGGCATGTATCAGTTTATCTTCTTTGAGCCAACGTGACAAGTTGCATTGTCTCAAAGAGGGGCAAAATGTAGACACTTAAAATTGTCTTGTCTAATTAAATAAATATTTTTATTTATTTAATTGATCCCACTTCCTCTATTAATTAAATAAAACTTTATTTATTTAATCAATTCATTTTTCTATCCATGACACATGTCATTCATCTCTTAATTCTTCTCTTACCTACCCCCTATATCATTTAATTATTTCCCCTACCTATCCTTTAATCCTAGCTGACCATTTATCTTTAGATCTCTTAATCTTATCCCTCTATTTCTTACAGTGTTCTCTATATAAGAGGATTGTAGTGCCCCGCTAGGAACCCTGAAGGAAAACCCACAAACAAGGGTGAAATATTTTTTTTTTTAAGTATAAACATCATAAGTGCATTTGCATAGCATGCGTGAAAGACAAGCCGAAGACTTACAATAGAATTCCTTAAGGGTTGCCAATGAAGAATTAACTTCACAAGATAGATTCCATAATTACCTCCACTTAATTCATCATTAACTCAATGATCACAAGAAGCCATAAGCAATAATAGATACACCATTGAAAGATTGAAAGGATACAATAGAATTCCACTTCAATAAGCATTTACACATATCATAAAGGAACTAATAAAAAACATCCCAAACATAGGATTACATTGGTCTTCCAATAAATAGCTTCTCAATATACATATAAGGATACAACTTAACCAAATTAAAGCTTACAAAAGATCTTGATACAATGACCACAAGGGTCTCCAAATAATAAAAATCTTCAACAAGAGATGAAGAATGAGCCACGATCTATAGAAAACGCCTATGAAGCCAATCCTCACATGAAGGTACAAATCCGAACATCTGATAGGAAGTGGCACTACCAGCCGACCATGTAATTCCCAAAATGGAATCACCCCACTATGCTAGGAGATAGTTGAGGACCCTCAAGAAAGAAAAAGCATGACATGGTTGATAAACAATACGACACCATGACAACACAAGAGACTCCACAATAATCCAGGTGACTCAACATCACAATTAAAAAAATGACTCGATATCACAAAACACAAGTGAACCAACATCATGCACACAAGTGAACCTAAAGAGAGAGTGTCATCACATAGCTTGATGGTTACCTCGGTAGGCTTTCATAGGTCCCGACTCTCTATCCTGGTAACCTCTCCCGAACCTCCGACTCCAACTAAGACTCATGTGGATCCTTCCATCCTTTCATGAAGACAAGGTGGTCTGTTTCCCATTCCAGGCCTTCTCACTACATTATGAGCCTCAATACAAGCACTCACCTATGCACGAGGTACAATATCTTTATTAATGTTATGAACCACCCACCTAATTAATTAATTAAATTATCACATATTATCTGACTTTTGCAAGGGTAACCTGCTCGAAAGCCACTCTCTCAAAGGACACTAAACAGACAGGGTCACTCCCCGAGGACCCTATGGCGAAGCAGACAGCCATTACACCACTTTCAAAAACAAGTGGTCAAACAAGGACATACTGACTCTTGGCTAACCATAAGGCAAAGACACTACATGGTTATGACAACGAAGCCAACATATATCACTTGGTCAAAGGTACCAAATACGCCACCATAGGATGACTGAACCATAGACCAAAAATAACACAATATACACTTGCAAGGATAGCTAATTCACTATGTCTACACTTAGACAATCTTTGAGGAAATCAGCATCATAAACACTTGCAACATCATTGATTGAAATTAAATAAAACACGCTTTTCTAGCATTCACATCTAATCAATATCCAAATCAATATTCCATCAAGGATAAAATTCACATCAAATACTCAACCAAACAAAAACATGAATTCCGAATAGGCATTTAATTCATTTCCAGAATATATCCAAATTAACCAATTTGAATCACTAATTCATGCCTTGACTTCCATTGATAAATTTATTAAACTACATAATAAAAATCACATGGAAAATCACCATTTTCATTTAACACTAAAACCACTTCACAAAGTATATTCACTTTATAAAATTTAATTAAATTTATAACACATACTGTTTGCATCGGTAAGGCACATGGTCAAGTGGTGGCAAAAGTCAAACCGCAGTAGTGTTGTTGTCGAAGCAACAGACACTACCTATCGGTAGTACTGCTGCTAGAGCAACAAACACTACCTATCAATAGTACTACTACCACTAGTAATAGGCCTTCTGACCGAAGCACTACTACCGATTGGTAGCAGGCGCTACCATCCGATAGCACTGCTACCAATAGGTAGCAGTCCTACCGACTGGTAGTGCTACTACCATCGGTAGCAGCCACTACCGATCAGTAGCATTGCTACCAACTGATGGCAGTCTTGCCGACCAGTAGTACTACTACCAAATGGTAATAGTCCTACCAATCGGTAGTACTTCTACCATGTAGTAGTACTACCGACTAGTAGAACTGCTACCTGTGAACAACAGACACTACTGACCCACATGGTGGGACTAGCCCGCCATGGGGTAAGCTAAGGTCTACGGAACAAATAAAAACATGCTTCCAAAGCATTTTAAAACTATTTTAACATGAACATGATTCATCTCCATTTCATTTCATGGGCACACACATACATAGTGCCAAATCCAAATTTCAAAAGGATATTTACCAATTAGGCAAATGGTGAAATAAAACCCCACAAGAACCCCAAATCTTGTGCAACAAGATACTAGAAAGTACACAGCAAGCGAAATCTAGTTCATTCTTTCCAAATAGAAGAGGTAAGACTAGAAATTGATTTTCAAGAACAAAACACACATCAGATAGAGAAATGAGCTATTTCTTTCCTAAATGCAACCATAAGCTATAAATTTCACAAAACCAACAATAATAGACACTCTTTCTTTCATTCCAATCATTCCACAAGAATCTACAAGAAGATTTGTATGATTTCAACACACAAGAAACAAACTGAAAATATTCAAACAACCAAATTTCAAACAAGAAGAGAACCTCCAATCTTGAAGCAATAGCAAGAAAAGAGATGAAGAATTTCTAGTCTTGCAAACTAGGTTGAATTTCCAGTTCCTCCAGGTAGTTTTCCAGAATTTCTCTCCAAAAATTCCCCCCTTCCTTCTTCCCGTGAATCTTAGGAATAGAATGTTAATTATCTTTTAACCTAAACTTTCTAGGTTAAAAGTTTCCCAACCAATCAGATTTAAATATTTAAAAAGTAACTACAATCAGATTTTCTCTTTTTCCAAAAACAATTCTTTTCCAACAATTAAAATGAAAAAGTTAAAATGGAAAGGTAAAAAGAAAAGCTTTCTATTTTATTTTCTATTTTTCCAGAATACTTTCTTTCAACATAAGCATATATCATTTAAATGGCTAGGCAATTATTTAATTCCTTCCACAAAATATATTAATGCCACTTTACACAATAAAATAAGCTATTTAACCATTTAATCTAGCAATTCATCAATTAATTAAATCAATAATCTTAGAGCATAATAATCAACTAATTATGCCAACATAAGATAGCATCATCCATTCAATTAAATAACCATTTAAATAAATGGAAGCACACAAAACAAAGGATGACCAAATGACAACTCACAAATGACCAAACTAAAGCACTATGACTCGCATAGCAGCCAGATGGGAAAAAACAACCGATTGACAACACTCACACGAGTGTAACTATGGGTCAAGTTAGGGTACAACAACTATCTCCTCCACTCCCATCAAACATATAAGGCATGCTCTGACCTATGAAATTAGATGGAGTCGATACCTCGTACCTACCCGATACTAGTACCTGCAATGTCCTGCACCAAAAGGATCCATACGTGCATATAGACAAATATTCATATATAACAGACACGACATGCACAACGATGAAGGAGAATCATGGTGTTCCCTATCTCACCAGAGTGAGTGAAGGAAAATCATCCCCTCGCATCCCAATACACTTGCAAACATGCAACACATAAATAATGCATTGCAATATAAGGTAAAAGTGTCAGTCCATGATAATGATGCATAAAATAACATTAAACAGAAGCACTAAGATATTGCATAAAGGCATACACCATACATCTAGATAAAGCATGAAATCCATCACATATAATCTGAATGAATATACAATAAGGTTCCACTGAATAGTCACTGAAGTAACTCAAAATATACAAAAAGAGGCTGATCAAGGAGGGGTACTACATCCTCTCCCCCAAGCCTAGGCTTACTCCTAAAAGCCTAAAACAGATACAAATAAAGCTCTCTCATCTTTACTGCATCTTCCCAAGTTGTTGAGGTCTCATCACTTGGGTCCCATAGGACCCTTAGCTGCTCAATGGTACGACCCCTGAGGGTCAAATCCTGACACTGAAGAATGTACACGGGCTCCATGGAAAGTTGCCTATCCTCGACCTGCAAAGCATTCCAATCAAGAACATGGGTCACATCGGGATGATAAGGTCGAAGAACAGAAACATGAAAAACATCATGGATGTGGGATAGACTCAGCGGAAAGGCAAGACGGTAGGCAATAGGTCCTATCCTCTCAAGGATCTCAAAAGGGCCTACAAAATGAGGCGCCAGCTTAGAATCCTTTCCATAAAAGATCAGACTCTTCCACGGACGTACTCTCAAAAGATACACGGTTGCAACAGAAAACTGACAATCAACTCTATGGGCATTGACATACTTCTTCTGCCTATCCTGAGTAGTAACCAAATGCCCACAAATCTGCTCAACCTGTTGCTCCATCTCACGAAGCAAATCTAGCCCTAAACACACCCTATCCTCCAACCGATCCCAACTCAAAGGAGTACGGAAAGGACAACCATACAAAGCCTAGAAGGGAGACATTCCTATAGAGTTGTGATATCTGTTGTTATAAGAAAACTCCACAAGGCAAATATATTCCTCCCAGTGCAACTGCTGGTCCATAACATACATGTGAAGAATGTCCTCCAAGACCTGATTCACATGCTTAGTCTGACTGTTGGTCTCTGGGTGATAAGCTGAACTAAAGTTCAATTGGGTTCCCAAAGCATGCTGAAGAGAAGTCCATAAGGCTGAAGTAAAGAGAAGGTCTCTATCAGAAATGATCCACCTTCGGATCCCATGCAACCTCACCACATCTTCCAAGAAGACTCATGCCACAACTGTTGCTGTATAGGAAGATCGAATAGGAACAAAATGAGAAACTTTGGTCAATCTATCAACAATGACCATGATGGCATCATGATGACACAAAGAAACAAACAACCCCACAATGAAATCCATGGAAATGATATCCCATTTCCAATCCGGTATCAAATTAGGCTGTAAAAGCCCTACAAGGTGCTGATGCTCTACCTTCACTCGCTAACATTCCAAGCACTTGGACACAAAATCAAAAATGTCACGTTTCATACTATCCCAATGATATATCTATCTAAGATCTTCGTGCATCTTCTTGACACCAGGGTGTGCCGAGTAAGGTTCATGATGGGCCTCAGTCATGATCAAAATGCGAAGACCCTCCAAAGGAGGTACATAGATCCATCCAAGATGTTGAAGAAGACCATCTAACTCAAGAGTATATCCAAAATATATACCCTCCAATGGTCCTCTAGACTCCGCCACAACTCTAACATCTTGATACCAGGTGTCCTAAGGAAGAACTCCAAGAATTCTCTCACTCAATTCCACACCAAGGGACAATTTTGCAACCTCATGCTGCCTATGGCTCAAAGCATCTGCCACTACATTCTCTTTCCCCTTAATATAACGAACCTCAAAATCATGCTCACAAAGGAATTCCATCCATCTTCGCTATCAAGCATTCAAGTTCAGGTGCGTGAAAATATACTGCAAACTGCGGTGATCACTATGCAACTCAAACCGACCCCCCAACAAGAAATGTCTCAATCTAACTAATGCATGCACTACATCAGCCAACTCCAAGTCATGAGCTAGATAGTTCAACTCGTGATCCTTGAGTTTGCAAGACTCATAGGCAACCACATGTCCATCGCGCATAAGCATTGCACTTATACCTTCCAAAGAGGCATCTATGCATACCATAAAATCTCTGGATGGGTTAGGGACTGCCAATATTGGAGCACTAACAAGGAGTTCCTTCAAGGTATGAAAAAGCTAATTCACACTGCTTTGACCAAACAAACCTCTTCTCTTTCCTCTGAAGAGATGTAATTGGGTGGCCTATCCGAGAAAAGCTCTGCATAAAGTGACAGTAATATCTGGCCAAACCCATGAAACTTCAAACCTCAGAAACATTGGTCGGTGCTGGACAATCAACAATGGCTTGGATCTTAGAAGGATCCACAGATACACCTTCTCCCAAAACTAAATGACCAATATAGCTCACCTCTGACTGGAAGAAATCACACTTTGCCAAATTCGCAAAAAGCTGATTCTCCCTCAAGCACTACAATACCTGACACAAGTAACCCTCATGCTCTTCCATAGATCTAGAATAAATCAATATGTCATCCAAGAACACAAGTACAAAGTGGTCAAGGTAGGTGTGAAAACCCCCATTCATAAGACTCATGAATATTGAAGGCACATTCATCAACCCAAATGGCACCACTGTGAACTCAAAGTGACCATAACGAGTACAAAATGCCATCCTATGAGTGTCTGCATCATGAATGTGCAACTAATGATACTCATATTTCAGGTCTATCTTAGATAACACCTTGGCTCCCTTCACCTGATCAAAAATATCATCACTATAAGGCAATGGATATTGATTCAGGATGGTTACCTTGTTCAACTGTCAATAATCAATGCACAACCAAAGAGAACAATCCTTCTTCTTAATGAAGATAGCCGATGCACCCCAAGGAGAAACACTAGGATGAATGAATCCCTTGGCCAACAACTCCTCAACCTGCAACTTCAACTCACTCAACTCTTGAGTAGTCATCTGATATGGTGCTCTCGAAATAGGTTCCACACCAGAAACCAAGTCAATGCAAAAATCTATGTCTCACTTCGGAGGCATACCGGGAATATCCAAAGGAAACACATCAGCATAATCTCAAAGAATAGGGTGACCTTCAAGAGAGATCTCTCAACTCTCTCCCTCATCCACATCCTCAAGAGTAACTACAAAAATCTAACACCCTTGGTGCATGCACTACCTAAGTTGCATAGCGGAAATCATACGTAAGGATATCGATCGCTGAACTCCAACAATCCTCACTCTCCTGCCATGGTCATCTAGAAACTCTACTATCTTTAGATGATAGTCTATATGAGCAGTGTGAGATGATAACCAATCCATCCCCAACACAACTCCATAGGACCCCAAAGGAATGACTCGAAGGTCAACTAAAGTGACAAAGGGTCCTAGGTCCAACTCATAACTGGGAACGTAGGCATCTACAACCACTTGCACATCGGTAGCCAACTCTACTTGCCACCTATCTGCTTGCTTAACAAACATGAGCCCACACCACTCTACAATGGATGAAGAAATAAAAAATTTTGAAGCACCAGAATCAAAAAGTACAGAGATAGGAATACCACACAACACCCCTATGGTCTCAATCATGGTACTCTGATGCTAAGCCTAGTAGTCATCCACCGCTACAAATACTCTATGGGATCTACCTACATCCCCCATTGTCAACTCTGATGCGGTTGGCCTTTTACTACTCATCTGGTGAGGATGTTGAGGGCACTGAGCGGCCTTGTGGCCAAACTGACCACAAGTAAAGGAAGCTCCACTACTAGGTCCTCTACTCCCAGATGGCCCAGTGGAATGGTGAAAGCTCTCCCCACTAGGGGCCTGATATGCACCCTAAGAAGACTACCTTGGAAAGGTCTGCCTACCCTTCTGAAACTAAGAGTTGCCACCCTGCTGGCCTTGAGACTGCTTTAGTCTCAGTGGCTGCTACTGCTGCTGACCACCCTTAGTGGGTGCCTGAGGACCCCTAAGAGGTGCAGCAGTTTGGGACCGATTCCCTCTCCCTCTAGACCCACTGAAAGGATCACTCCCTAACTGAACTCTAAACTGGCTGCCATGAGCATGGCTAAGGTTCTTCTCTACCAACCTGGCTTTCACCATGACTACTTCTACTGAAGCAGGCTCAAAAACCCTCACTCCTCCACTGATGTGGTCATTAAGACCCCTCAAGAAGTGCTGCTCAAGCATAGCCTCATCATTTCTGATCCCAGTATACTGTTTGAGCTCATAGAACTTGTGCTCAAACTGATCCACTAACAACCCAAACTGGCATAGAGCATAGAACTCATCTACTCATGACTGTCTCCACTGGGGTGAGAGAAATCATGCCCTGAATCTCTCCAAGAAGATCTCCCATGATACGATGTTAATGTTCACACCAATCCTCTCCTCCTATAACCTCCACCAGATAGATGCGAAGCCCTCAAGATGCATGATCACACATCTTGCCTTGGTGTTGCTACCATATGGATACATAGCAAAACACCGATCTAAATTGATAAGTCAAGTCTCTACCACGAGACCGGTACCTTTATCATCAAAGAAAGGAGGGTTGGACCTCATCAAGTTCCTCATGTGCCACATGAAAGCTAGAGCCTGGTCCACTAGGACCTCTCTCCTTCTAGGAGATCTCTCTCTCTCTCTCTTTGGAACCTGCAAAAGCGGCTCCTCTACCCGGCCATGGATGGGTTGATCCACCTCGGGCCTAGGGCCTAGTCTACCTAGCACCTCCTGAAACATCTATCGTAGCTCTTCCCTTTCGATAGCCTTCTCTACTAAATGCAGTCCCTCCTGATGAACCGACTAATCTCTATCCACACTCGCATGAGTGGGTGGTGGCAAAGGACTAAGGTAATCGAAACCTCGACACCATCCTCTTCCTCTGCCTCTTGTGCAGCTGCCAACACAGAAACCTCCCTTGGCTTTCCTAGCCATGACCTAACACTGCACAAGAGAAAAAGGTTCAGATCATAGGAAAGGAAAGGGACAAGGAAGTCACACCACAAGACCTACACAAAAGGTCAAGGCAAATGGGCTCACTACAAACCGAGAGTACCCCGTGTTGAAACATGGGATCTGATACCAAATGTAGTGCCCCACCAGGAACCCTAAAGGAAAACCCACAAACAAGGGTGAAACAATTTCTTTTTTAAAAGTATAAACATCATAAGTGCATTTACACAACATGCACGAAACACAAGTGAAAGACTTACACCAGAATTTCTTAAGGGTTACCAACGAAGAATTAACTTCCAAGATAGATTACACAATTACCACTAATCCACTTAATTCATCATTACCTCAATGATCACAAGAAGCCATAAGCAATAATAGATACACCATTGAAATATTGAAAGGATACAATATAATTCCACTTCAATAAGCATTACACATATCATAAATGAACTAATAAAAAACATCCCAAACATAGGATTACATTGCTCTTCCAATACATAACTTCTCAATATACATATAAGGATACAACTTAGCCAATTAAAAGGTTACAAAAGATATTGATACAATGACCACAAGGGTCTCCAAGTAACAAAAATCAAAGCTAATCCTCACATGAAGGTACAAATCCAAACATCTGATGGGAAGTGGCACTACCACCCGACCATGTCATTCCCAAAATGGAATCACCCCACCATGCTAGGAGATAGCTGAGGACCCTCAATCAAGAAAAAGCATGAAATGGTCGATAAACAATACGACACCATGACATCACAAGAGACTCCACAATAATCTAAGTGCCTCAACATCACAATTACACAAATGACTCAATATCACAAAACACAAGTGAACCGACATCACGCACACACGTGAACCTTAAGAGAGAGTGTCATCGCATAACTTGATGGTTACCTCTGTAGGATCTCATAGGTCCCAACTCTCTATCCTGGTAACCTCTCCCAAACCTCTGGCTCCAACTAAGACTCACGTGGACCCTTCCAGCCTTTCGTGAAGACAAGGTGGTCGGTTTGCCATTCCAAGCCTTCTCACTACATTATGAGCCTCAATACAAGCACTCACCTATGTGTGAGGTACAATATATTTATTAATGTTATGAACTATCCACCTAATCAATTAATTATATTATCACTTATTATCTAACTTTCGTAGGGGTAACCTGCTCGAAAGCCACTATCTCAAAGGACACTACCAAAGGACCCTATGTCGAAGCAAATAGCCATTACACCACTTTCAAAAACAAGTGGTCAAACAATGACATACTGACTCTTGGCTAACCATAAGGCAAAGATGCTACATGGTTACGACAATGAAGCCAGCATATATCACTCGGTCAAAGGTACCAAATACTCCACCACAAGATGATTGAACCACAGACTAGAAATAACACAATATACACTTGCAAGGATAGCTAATTCACTAAGTCCGCACTCAAAAAATCTTTGAGGAAATGAGCATCATAAATACTTGCAACATCATTGATTAAAATTAAATAAAACACTCTTTTCTAGCATTCACATCTAATCAATCTCTAAATCAATATTTCATCAAGAATAAAATTCACATCAAATACTCAACTGAACAAAAACATGAATTCCAAATAGGCATTTAATTCATTTCTAGAATATATCCAAATTAACCAATTTGAATCACTAATTCGTGCCTTGACTTCCATTGATAAATTTATTAAATTTCATAATAAAAATCACATGGAAAATCACCATTTTCATTTAACACTAAAACCACTTCACAAAGTATATTCACTTTATAAAATTTAATTAAATTTATAACACATATTGTTTGCATTGGTAAGGTACATGGTCAAGTGGTGGCAAAAGCCAAACCACAGTAGTGTTGTTGTCAGAGCAACAAACACTACCTGTCGGTAGTACCGCTACCACTTGTAAAAGGCCTTCTGACTAGTAGCAGGCGCTACCATCTGGTAGCAAGCAGTACTGTCTGGTAGCACTGCTACCAACCGGTAGCAGTCCTACCGATTGATAGTACTGTTGCCGAATGGTAACAGTTCTACCGACTAGTAGTATTGCTACTGTGTAGTAGTACTGCTGACCGGTAGCACTGCTACCTATGGGAAACAGACACTATCGACCTGTGTGGTGGGACTAAACTGCCACAGGATAAGGTAAGGTCTACAAAATAAATAAAAACATGATTCCAAAGCATTTTAAAACTGTTTTAACATGGACATGATTCATCTCCATTTCCTTTCACGGGCACACAGATACATAGTGCCAAATCCAAATTTCAAAAGGATATTTACCAATTAGGTAAATGGTGAAATAAAACCCCACAACAACCCCAAATCTTGGGCAACAAGATACTAGAAAGCACATAGCAAGATAAATCTAGTTCATTCTTTCCAAATACAAGAGGTAAGACAAGAAATTGGTTTTCAAGATCAAAACACATAGCAGATAGAGAAATGAACCATTTCTTTCCTAAATACAACCATAAGATATAAATTTCACAAAACCAACAATAATAGACACTCTTTATCCCATTCCAATCATTCCACGGGAATCTACAGGAAGATTTGTATAATTTCAACACACAGGAAGAAAACTGAAAAATATTCAAGCAATCAAATTTTAAACAAGAAGAGAACCTCTGATGAATACTAAGAGGGGGGGGTGAATTAGTATACCAAAAAAAACTGAACTTAAACACTTAAATAGTTTAGTAGTAAACCGGTATAACAATTTTACTAACAAACCAGTTAACACAAATTCAAACCAAACAGCAAATAAGGCATTCACCCACAGAAGCACAATCACCATAACACAATAGATTTTGAAGTGGAAACCCAAATGGGAAAAACCACGGTGAGATGAAACTCACAAGTAACTATCTGTAGAATAGTAACCAGACCGGTTAAGGTCATACAATATTCTTTACCAGAACAAATCATGTTAGGAATCTCAATCTCTGTTAAGAGATAAGTCCGATTAAAGACTACCTTGGGAGAGGATTTCAGATCCACATTTGTGAACCACCTTGTTAGAGGATTTACAAAGGCTTTTCTGGGCCTACCCGGTTAAGGGTTTCAGAATTGTCGAAGATGTGAGTAATCAACAAGTGAATGATCTAGCAAATAGCACAGTCAGCTTGATTAGATCCATGATAGCTCATTGTTAATGCATTTTTGCATTAATTCATTCTTCAGTAAATCCACACTCTGTTACTACACACAGACTTGATCTTCTCTTTTAAGATCGCACATACAAAAAATTCATCAACCACACAAAACCCTAACATTTTTCTAGGACCCTAGACATGATGTCCTTATAAAGGAATCTGATTTCATGTCGGTCCAATAGGATTACATTGTAGGTTCCTAGGTTCATTGCATCTAGACACATTTGGTAACACAACACAAAATCACCATCAAAGTGTCGATGGATGGTAACTCATCACAAAAATAATACCGGTTGGTAACTCATCACAGAGTAATACCGGTTCATACATTTACCTATTACCAGTTCACATATTTTACCGATTATCAGTTTGCCAAAATGAAGAATGGGAAAAATGATAACTGCCGCTTCAATTCCTTCGTACCGCTTGAGATCCTCAAACTGCTTGAGGTCTTCATACCGCTTGGGATCGGTAGACACTTTCTACAAAAACCAATAGTCTAAAGACTATAATACATAATACCGGTTGGAACAAATACCAGTTGAGCATAACTCATACATACAAAAAGTGATCTCAAAGAAAGTGTGTGTCCATCAATGACAATCACAACAACATCATCAAAAATGCCAACAATCTCCCCCTTTGGCATTGATGGCAACACTTAGGAAAATTTTTAACATCTAAGTGTTTTACAACAAAAATATGCCATAATCAAAATTACTCCCCCTAAGCATATACACTACCCCTTTTTGTAGAAAATATAATGTATACTACTCTCTTACAAAGATAAACATGAAAGTATACATAACATGCATCAAAATTTTAAATACAGAATACTACTCTCCCTTTGCCAACAATGACAAAGTATAGCTGAATAACCCCTGTTGCCATTATCATTAAAATAATAAGTGTTTATGACAATAAAGAGTGAAACTTGTCAAAAATTGATTTAAAGTTCTGTATAAATGTCTTCATGGATAAAGACCATGACTCAAGTAATGAGGTAGCAATCCCACTTTCCATTTGCATCTGGAAAACCTGTTCCTCCATGGCATCCAAGGTACTCATCTCTTGAGTGACCGTTAAGACATCCAGATTGAGATAGTATTTCTAAAGTATTTGCAATCTTGATAGTAGAACCAGTTGAAGTTCCCACAAATCTCGTGTCTGGTTGTTGATCTCTAACTGTATTCTTGCAGTCTGGAGTTGAAACCAGTGAACAGTTTGCCCATATGTGGTGAAGGAATCATAGGGTGTCTTGAAGGTGCTTATTTATGTCTGCAAATCAGATTGTAGTTTGTCTTTCTGAGCAAACACATCATCATAGAATAGATGGGGTTGGCTTATCTTACTAAGCAGTAATTTCCCCTCATCCATAGCATCTCTTATGTCTTTCTATGCCTTCTGAAGTTCAGACCGGAGCTCATTTAACTTCTTCACTAAGGCAGTGTTTAGTGCCTTTTGATGCTTCTTTTGAGCATTGGCTTCAACAACATCTTCTAGGCATTGCACTTGGTCCTCTACAACTGTGCATAAGAGTTTCCATTGAGCTAGAGAGGAATTGATACTCGGGAGGTTGGTACCGGGAATCAAACTGGTAAGAGTTTCCACCGCAGTTTGAATAACATCTTGGTCCTTCTTCCTCCTTAGTGCTTCCAGTCGGTCTTGGGCAAGCTTAATGCTTTGTATCAACTCCATTTCATTTGCAGATTGGAGGTCAATGGGACTGGTAATATCAGCCGGTTTGGCTTGACTACTAGTTGCCTTTGGGGTCTCCACTTGTATGCTCTTTGCCGCTTCCTCCCTGTCTTTGGCTTTTTTCTTTTCTTCTCCTACCTTCTTTTTCTCCTCTGCTTCTTTCTTTCTTTTCTCTTCTTCCTTCTTCCTTTCTTCTTCTTTCCGCTTCTCTTCTTCTTTCTTCTCCTCTTCCTTCTTCTTCTTCTTCTCCTCTTCCTGTTTCTTCTTCTCTTCTTCCTGCTTCCTCTTCTCCTCTTCTTTTCTCTTCTCCTCTTCCTGTTTCTTTTTTTCTTCCTTCTTCTTCTTCTTCTCCTCTTCCTGTTTCTTCTCCTCCTCCTACTTCCTCTTCTCCTCTTCTTTTCTCTTCTCCTCTTCCTGTTTATTTTCTTCTATTTTCTCTTCTCCTCTTCCTCTTTGCTCTTTTTCTACTCTTCTGTTTGTTTCCTCTTTTCTTCCTATTTTCTCTTTTCCTCCTCTTGTTTCTTTTTCTCACTCTTTGCTTGCTCTCTATTAGCCTTTTCTTTGTCCTATTTCTCCTTGCCAACTTTCTCTTTGTCATCTTTGTCCTTTACTGTATCTGGGGTGATATTTTCACCATCCAAAGCATCAATGTCAATAGGGTCCATTTGTTCAGTGACCGGTTCTCCTACACTGTCATACACCTCATTTGGTTTTTCAATTTATGGTTCTTGTTCAACTTTCTTGTTGGCTTCGGGCACTTGGTGCAACCTCAGAGTGGCTTTGGCACGAGAGAGGGTATCTTTTACCACTTCAAGGACTTTCCCTTCTAGCAACAAGAGTCTACTTATTCTCATGAAAAAGAGGCCTTTATATTTTTCCATAACTTCATAAAGTTCTGAATTAGACATATCAGGAAAATATTGAGAAAATATTTCCTCTCTTACTTCCTATTCCTTTTCTATGGCAATGCGCCATTTGTTGTCTAAAGAATTGTATAAAGAATCAGGTGTCACAGATTTAATTTCTGATGGCGACTAGTCATTAATACATAAATATTGAATGACTTCCTGTTCTACTTCCTCTTTCTCATTGTCATTGAAATCATCAAAATAATCTACTAAATCACTCAACACTTTTCTCCTAATATTCTTGATAGTTCTTTGACAATGTTTCAAAGGTTTGTAAGAGGAAATATCAATATTTATCGATGCTGATGATTCCAGTTCATTGCTAGTTGTCTTTGTCTTCTTCCTTGTTTGCCTAGTCTTCTTAGGCTGTTCTTTAGATTCTGTGTCCTCTGAGTCTGGTGTGTTGCCTTTTGCCTTCCACTTCCTCTCAAATACCTTGGCTGGTGCAACTTTCGGTTTCTTCTTTGTCGGTGACTGCTTGGTCACTTTAGGACTTGCTGGAGTAACTGGTGCCGATACAAATGGCACTGCCTTTCCCTTCTTTACCAAAGGCTCTTCAACTAGTGTAACCCTTTCCAGATCGGTGCCGGTTCTCTTCTTCTTAGGATCAAGTGATAAGGCAAGTAGGGTAGAAGCACACCCGTTTAGCATATCATACATTACCTCATATCCCATAGGTTCCACCTTTTCTTTTCTAGGCTCAACCACCTCCATTATACACTCATCTACTCTGATGGTGAAGCAGATGTCCTCTTCATACTTCTTGACAATATCACCAGATATTCTCACCCTTTGGCTCATTTTGCATCTGAACTCATCAAAGTATTTGTTTAGGATTTCAGGATAACTGGTCCCAACCACTTGAAGACTTTCCCTGATTTTCTTGGTAACCAGTTGGTCAGCAGACCACTAAATATCACCGACTCTTGGGAAATAGCCTTGGAAGTAGAAGAACAATCTGACCAATAGTTGTCCAAATTTAAATTTCAAGGCATTGTCCTATTTAATTGACTTTAGATTCACCAGAAGTTGCCTTTCATACAGCTGCACAGATCAAACGAGGCATCTTCCATGATCATCCTATAGGCAACATTTACCGCTGCAGCAGAGACAGAGTTAATTCTCCTAGCATGGAATGTCTAGTAACCTATCACCATGCAGGCATATTTGACCAGATCATCCTTGATGGTATTGATGGTCATTCCCTATTGGTTGCTCATAGAACCGGTGAGCTTGGTCATTTCTGTCTTAATGAATTTCCTTAGGGCTGGCACATCTCCAACGTTACAAAAACCGGTGACGACATGAATCACTTCTGGTGTGATGTCATGTGTCCGCTCTAAATACATTTTGTCACTGTGCACTCTGCTTATAATGATGCAGATGTGATCATCTATAAATTCTTCAAGGAAATAGACCACATTGTGAAGCTTCTTCTTTTCCAAGATGTTGTATTCCGATTTGATCTTCTTGTCCTTCCTGCAGAATAAACTTAACTGAGAATGGATCACTAGAGATCCTAGGTCTTCAAGTTTATAGTCAATATAATCTGAAATACCTTCCTCAACTATAACACTAGCAGGTATTTGGGAAAGGGCATTATATTTTACCTTCCGTTGGATGAAATCTACTAAATCAATGGGTGCACTAAAACTAGAGTGTGATGCAGAAGCCATGATAAACAGAGAAACTCAAAAAATACCTTGGCAAGTCAAGATTTAGGGCTTGCAAATTCTGATTCGCCACACACTACTTTGGTTGCTGGATTACCACTTTGAGTTCTACACTTGAACGATTGATATTATCTTTTGATTCTTCTTCAAAGTTTTGAAATCTCTCTGAATCCCAAGGCAAATCACCTTTTGTCGCTCTGCACTTGAAAACTTCTTTGCTCGCAAATTGACAAGTGAAAATGACTTGAAAATCCCTTTTAAATGAATTCTTCACCTACCATAATAAATGCTCCACCATTAGGGCGTAAACCCTAATTTGCCTTTTACCATTTCTGGTCTTCTGCCAATTGATAGGTATCACATACCGGTTAAGGTCTTTTATCGGTGTAAATCGAGGGTTCAAAACATTTCACCGATTTGTTTCCCCCTAAGCTTTTGTGTAGCTTAGTTTGCCAGTTCAGAGATTTCCTCACTAGGTGTGGAAACCGGTTCTTCTTGAGACACTTCTTCTGGCTTCTTTTTCTAGGTTTTCTTCATATCCTCTTGAATAGTTTCAACATCAATCTTTCCTTTCGGAGTGACTGGTATATCATCTGATATATTCTTTCTCATTCTGCAGAATCTTGCTGTGTGACCCGATTTGTTGCAATGATGGTAAACCATTCTAGGTGCTCTCCAAGGTCCATTATTCATGTTTCCATTCTTCCTTCTACATGTTGTAGCAGTGTGACCATTACCATGATAGATCAAACAGGTTGCTCTCCATTTGGTTGCCGCTTGATAGCCACCACTACCTGACTGATGATTATAGGTATTAAACCGGTTTGGATTCCGGTTCCTAGAGGGTTCAGGAAAAACTCCTTGACTCCTTTGAGGATACCTTCCAGTGTTGTGCATGATAGAGCTACATTCAAATGCTCTATGCCCAAACTTGTTGCATGCATAACAATTTCCATTGAATCTATTGGATCTAGGCTTATTGTTTAGAAAGTAAGGAAAGTTATTGTAAGCCTTATTTCTACATACATTAGTAGTATGTCCTTCCTTGAGACAATTAAAGCAAATAGGTTTGAACTTTTTCTTACCTTTATCCTTTGTTGTCGGTTGCTTCTTTGATGCTACATCTTTTTCTCCAGAGGTCTCACCTTCCTCATACCCAGAGAAACCAAGTCCATTAGTATTCTTTACCGGTTTAGCCGATTCAAGATTTTGTTCTAACTTAGCAGCACTCTAATTGAATTTGGCAAGTATCTCTTTTGATTCAGTGAGTTCCTTGGTAATAGCAACATTGGACTCCTTCAAGGTTGCATTCTTAGAAATAGCCAAGTTTAGTTCACCTTGCATTTCTTCTTTTACCACTTTACTCTCTTGGAGATGAGAAGTAAGTGCACTAATTTTTTTCTTTAGCTTGGAGATCTCATGATCTTTGTCTTTTACTAGATCTTTAGCTTTTCTCTGGTTCTCAAGCTCTTGACACATCCTGATAGTCAGTCCTTCAAGTTCCCTTCTTAGGTTGGCATTAGACTCATTCAGTTTTTCAACTTCCTCAACTAGGGCTTCCATGTCTGCTTCATCAGAAGAGCTATTTTTAGTAAGATCCATCAGTTTCTTAGCATGCTCTCTTCTCTTTACTAGAGAGGCTTTATATTTGACTTTGAGTTCATCAAAGGCTTTCTCAGTTTGAGCGAGACGATGGGTAAGTTCCCTAACAGTGTATTCCCCCATATCTCCTTCCAAGTGGTTAGACTTATAGAAAGGTTGGCTCTGATACCAATTGATGAATACTAAGAGGGGGGGTTGAATTACTATACCAAAAAATAATAAACTTAAACACTTAAACAGTTTAGCAGTAAACCGGTATAAAAATTTTACTAACAAACCGGTTAACACAAATGCAAACCAAACAACAAATAAGGCATTCACCAACAAAGGCACAATCACCATAACACAATAGATTTTGATGTGGAAACCCAAATGGGAAAAACCACAGTGAGATGAAACTCACAAGTAACTATCTGTAGAATAGTAACCAGACCAGTTAAGGTCATACAATGTTCTTCACCGAAATAGATCTTGTTAGGAATCTCCATCTCTATTAGGAGATAAGTCTGATTAAAGACTACCTTGGGAGAGGATTTCAGATCCACATTTTTGAACCACCTTGTTAGAGGATTTACAAAGGCTTTTCTGGGCCTACCTAATTAAGGGTTTCAGACTTGTCGAAGATGTGAGTAATCAACAAGTGAATGATCTAGCAAATAGCATAGCCAGCTTGATTAGATCCATGATAGCTCATTGCTAATGCATTTCAGCATTACTTCAGCCTTCAATAAATCCACACTCTATTACTGCACACAGACTTGATCTTCTCTTTTAAGATCGCACATACAAAAACTTCATCAACCACACAAAACCCTAACTTTTTTCTAAAACCCTAGACATGATGTCCTTATAAAGAAATCTGACTTCATGTCGGTCTAATAGGATTACATTGCAAGTTCCTAGGTTCATTGCATCTAGACACAATTGGTAACATGACACAAAATCACCGTCAAAATGTTGGTGGATTGTAACTCATCACAAAATAATACCGGTTGGTAACTCATCACAGAGTAATACCGGTTCATACATTTACCTATTACCAGTTCACATATTTTATCGATTACCAGTTTGCCAAAATGAAGACTGGGAAAAATGATAACTGCCACTTCAATTCCTTCATACCACTTGAGATCCTCGAACTGCTTGAGGTCTTCATACCGGGATCGGTAGACACTTTCTACAAAAATTGATAGTCTAAAGACTATAATATATAATACCGGTTGGAACAAATACTGATTGAGCATAACTCATACATACAAAAAGTGATCTCAAAGCAAGTGTGTGTCCATCAATGAAAATCACAACAACATCATAAAAAAAGCCAACAACCTCCAACCTTGAAGCAATAGCAAGCAAAGAGATGAATAATTTCTAGTCTTGCAAACTAGGTTGAATTTCTAGTTCCTCCAGGAAGCTGTCCAGAATTTCTCTCCAAAAATTCCCCCCTTCCTTCTTCCTGTGAATCTTAGGAATAGCATGAAAATTATCTTTTAACCTAAACTTTCTAGGTTAAAAGTTTCCCAACCAATTAGATTTAAATATTTAAAAAGTAACTACAATCAGATTTTCTCTTTTTCCAAAAACAATTCTTTTCCAACAATTAAAATGAAAAAGTTAAAATGGAAAGGTAAAAAGAAAAGCTTTTTATTTTATTTTCTATTTTTCCAAAATACTTTCTTTCAACATAAGCATATATCATTTAAATGGCTAGGCAATTATTTATTTCCTTCCACAAAATATATTAATGCCACTTTACACAATAAAATAAGTCATTTAACCATTTAATCTAGCAATTCATCAATTAATTAAATCAATAATCTCAGAGCATAATAATCAACTAATTACGCCAACATAAGATAGCATCATCCATTCAATTAAATAACCATTTAATAAGATGGAAGCATACAAAACAAAGGATGATCAAATGACAACTCACAAATGACCAAACCAAAGCACTATGACTCGCATAACAGCTAGACGGAAAAAGACAACTGACTGAAAACACTCACATGAGTGTAACTGTGGGTCAGGTTAGGGTACAACAACTATCTCCTCCACTCCCATCAGACATATAAGGCGTGCTCAAACCTATGAAATTAGGTGGAGTCGATACCCCGTACCTACCCGATGCTAGTACCTACAATGTCCTGCACCAAAAGGATCCATACATGCATATAGATAAATATTCATATATAATAGACATGGTACACACACCGATGAAGGAGAATTGTGACATTCCCTATCTCATCGGAGTGAGTGAAGGAAAATCATCCCCTCACATCCCAATACACTTGCAAACATGCAACATATAACTATCACATCGCAATATAAGGTAAAAGTGTCAGTCCATGATAATGATCCATAAAATAACATTAAACATAAGCACTGAGATACTGCATAAAGGCATACACCATACATCTAGATAAAGCATGAAATACATCACATATAATTTGAATCAATATACAATAAGGTTCCACTGAACAGTCACTGAAGTAACTCAAAATATACCAAAAGAGGTTGATCGAGGAGGGGTACTACAATTATGCCCTCTTCCTTTTCGCTCCTAATCAATCCAACTAGCTTAACAATGTGTCTAATCAATCTTATGCAATCAATATGCAATCAAGCCCTCTTGCGATCAAGCTATCAATCACAATTTGTTCTTTGTTGAGCTCTTGTGCACACATAAAATCTGAGAGAAAATATATCAAACAAGATCAATGGAGATAGGAAGAAATGGAGATCAAACCCTACTAGACATGTGAATGGTATATCTTGTGTTGTTATTATTATTTGCATGATCTTAGGTATCTTCATTTGTGTATGGTGGATTCTTCTCATTGTTATGTTAGGGTTTTTGTGGTTGGATCCTTGTTGGTCTTTCAATATTATTATTTTTGTAGACACCTAAAAATGTCTCATTGATTCTACACTAATTATTCGTCTATTTAATTACGTAATTATGTAATTATTTGATTAAATTAATTATTTCTTCTAATCATCACCCGTGACCATTGCTAATTATTCGTATTTCTATCAATTCATCATTTATTCAATTAATCCTATCTCAATTATTAATTAAATATCAATTATTTAATTAATTGCGATATTTTCCTTAGTCAAATAATCTTTATTATTTAATTAATTCAATTTCCTATGATTAAATAATTTCATTTAAATTATTTAATTAATTAATTTAATTCTTCCAAATCCCCAAATTATAATTCCAAATAACTTCATCTAATTTCATTTCATTTTCCCCAAATTCAAATTTCACTTAATTCCAATTAGTTGCATTTCTTCCAAATTCATATTTCACCAAATCTGAATTTCAGTTAATTTCATGTGCATTTTAAACCACAAACAACCTCTTTTCTTTTTCACAATTGCTATGAAGGTTAAAAATGAACATCATGCCTGTGTGGAGCAACATCTCCACTTAGAATAGAAAATCATTGCAATGGAAGGATAAAAAGATCTTTTTTTGTGTGTCTTTGAAGGGATAGGTATTATGCTCTCCCCTTCAATAGGTGATCAGAAAACCAGACTCTCTTCTTTTATGCTTTCAGTAAATTTTTTTACTTACATCCTTTAGAAGGCCTACCCTCTTGAGTTGCCCTTAGGGAACCATTAAGGCTAGTGAGAGGGGAACGACCTATGTGGAAATGACTAAAGCCAAGTAATCCAAGCCACTATAAATAAATGTGTATGTGATAAAAATCATATGCGACAAGTGTTACATGTTTTCACAATGACATTATGTCTCCCTCAATGCCTATAAGGTACATTAAAATCTATAGAGCGTAACCTCTATAGATTGGGAGGCCTCTCTCAATGGAGTGTAAAACACTGCTGATTGTGTCCACTTGAACAAAAACCTTTCTAAACACCTTAGAAATTAGAAGCCTAGATGAGTCAATAACCAAATACTTATATTATCATAATGCAAGGGTGGGGAAGAATCCGCCCCTAAGACACTCACCATATATCTCCTAGGATAAGGGGCCAATTGAGGAGCAATCTTCTTTGGTCTAATTTCCAAAAAAAGACAAAAAAATGGGTACACCTTAGGGTGTGACAGGGCTATTTGAGCTAACGGAGTATCAATTTGTGGGTTGTGGTAATACTTGTAACCTTTTGACCATTAGGAGAGTATGCTCGATGAGCTATTGATTGACCAATTACAACAAAAACAAAATGGGGTCTTGAAAAAGACTCCAACATTCATGAGAATTTGAAAAAGTTCTTTAAACAAGTATTCTTGTCATGTTATTATTCTTTTTGATGCGTCTATTGTGTTTTTTGCTACATTTCACCAAATTCAAACATTTTAGAAAATACCAAAAACAAAGTGGAATCTCAACCAGGTTTAGTCAAAAACATCAACAAGATCAAATACCTCAACAAAGTCAAGTTTCAACATCAATAAGATCAAACCACCTACAACAAGATCAAGTGTCAACATCAACATCAAAATCAAAATCAAAAATTCAAGAAATGGGGAAAAAATCTTACATGTTGTGATCCTAGGTCCAAACCAATCAAGCAAACATCATGGATGAGTGTTATGCATTTTGTAGGGAAGGTGAACAATTCATCCCTTCCATTCTTATTACATCACCATTGATAGAAATATTATCTCAACAAATCAATACTTTGCAACAAAAAATGAGAGACGTGACTAGTCCTAGCAACCACAGGGGTTGGTTAGAAAATATGATGAGGGAGGTGATAATCATGAGGGAATCATTATCAGGCCAACCTTCTTCTTCTTGTGAGACCATTCAAACATGCCAACCTTCATTCTTCAACAAAATAATTCCTACCTCAGTTCAACTAACATTAGAGTCATGTCAACCTTCTTTCAACCCAACATATCTATCATACCAATCATATCAACCCAACATTCAAAGTACCTCTTTCACCCAAAATCATACTCCTTTCAACCAAAACCAAATCCCATTCAACCAAAATACAAATCAATCATATCTATCCACCATTTCATCATCCCCTGAAGTCACACAAGACCAACCCATGCCATCTCTATCCAATAACACAATCTCCCAAGGGCTATCCATCATACAAATGCAATCTAATTCAAGTCACGATTCAGAGGATCTCATTCAAAATCCTTCCTCATCATGCCAAAATGTTGAAACCTTCCAAGAATCTCCCATCAATATCTAAACTACTTCCCCATGTCAGGAGGACAATCCAAAATCAGAAGAAATTGGTCATGAAACAAATCAAGATCAAGAACAAACCCTTTCATCCTACCTAATTTTGTATGAAGACTCCACCTATCAAGAATCTTATGATGATCCTCTCATTCTTTTCTATTCCACTCATAATAAAACCCTTGTTTCTCAAGAGTGAGATGTTCTTTCAAGTTCCATCCAACATCCACCTCTCAAGCAAAATCAGGACATACCTTCCATCCTTCCTAATAATATATTTCCAAGTCAAGATCAAAGCATCCCTTCACCTTCATGTCCTAAACAAGATCCCATTATTTCTCTAGATCCTTATCAAGATCTAACTTTCCCTTCATTTCCATGTCATAATCCTCCATTTCTCTCACAAGATTCACTCTCAAATGAATCTACCATATCTCCTAGTCTCCCTCATGATCCCAATGCCTCTACACAAGTTGTTCATGAACCCCTTATCAATGAAATCACCAATCCAAATCATACTACATAGAACAACTTATCAACAATTGTATGTGTGCCATCATCAAATGCAAATGTATTGACAGAATCAAGCATAACACCAACTAATGATATCAACTCCTAGTTGGCTTCATCATACTCTTCAAGTGCATCAATAAAAAACAAACATAGCACCTTCTAATGTCACCTTTGAAACCAAAATCTATTTTCCTCATACACCCACACTTGAAAGACTAGGGGCAAGAAGGTCTACCACAACCAATTTAGTTTGAAAATAAGGAGGCTATAGTAGAAACTATACATGAAAGACTCCCAGCTGAGTATCCTATTGAAAAAGATAGGTTCATCCAACTCTTCAAACAAAGACCAATGAATTATCTAAACAAAGTTCATACCAACTCAATAACAACATGCACCTAAAAAAATATTACATCTAAGAGTGGGTTCATTTCAATTTTTCAGTACTTCATTTGCATATTTCTTTACTACATTGCATATATCCATTCCACAATGCATCATAGTTGCTTGCATATCACCATTGCACAAATATATAGCTACATATCATTATTGCTTTCTCATATAGTTGCATCAATAAAAACATGATAATTGTTTGAGTCATTCACCTGTCTGCACTGAAAGGAACCAAGGTTGTCTCATTTCCTAGATACTTGTTCATGAAGTCTTTAGGAGGCCTTTAGTCATTCATCTTCAATGTCACCTTGTGATTAATCTTTATCCTTGGTTGGGTAGAAGTTTCACTATCAAGTCTTGTTACCTAAAAATCTATCAATTTCTATATATCACACATTAATCAAAAGTTTGAAGTCATTACAGATACCTAGTTGGTCATGTGCCTAGAGAAAAATCCAATATTCTTCTTCAGTGCCACTGTAATTATCATACCCTAGTAGGTTTCATTAATTACAAATCAAGGCAAGAAAATAAAAGAAATTTTTTTTATGTCAATATCCATCTCAAAGCAAAAAGAGCAAATATATATAACTCAAAATATCATGTGCAATAAAGCTTGACTAAGGGAACATGCGAATAACTCCATCAGGGATATGGATTCCTATTGGCAATGGAGCAATATTCAAGAGATTATGGTGTATAACCTTGTTGGAGCCCTAAAATCTTGCTAGCAGTGAGGCTCTATCCAAGATGTTTTTGAAGTTAGAATAACTCACGTAGCTAGTCACATAAGATTCCAAGGGTCTTTGATGGTTATAAGAGTCAGAATAAATTCAATTTCACACACATGGGCAAAAGAAGATCAAAGTTTCAAAAATTGGTGGAGAAGTTTTCCGCGCCTCCATTCATAAATCTTGGTTACATAGTGTGTTAGGCTGGATGGTCTAAGTTTTTCTGAGAATGGATTGAACTCCTATCTCTGAAACATTTCCCACCTTTGATTCAATCAGTGCATTTTAGAATGAAGAATGTACACAACCATCTTTGTTCGAATAGGGACTTCATGTTCATCATGCATCTTTCATAACTCATATCAAAAATTCATTGTCTCCATATGCATCACCTAAATCATGATGTCATCATAGGTCTGCATACTGGGAGCATAACTAAAAAAATCTCTAAAAAAAATGTCACGAAAAAATCAAAACATTCAGATAAAGTCTTGAAAAAATCAAAACATTCAAAATAAGTCTTGAAAAAATAAAAATAAAACATTCAGATAAAGTCCTAAAAAAATCTTAAACATTCAGACAAAGTCCTGAAAAAAATCTAAACATTCAGATTAAAGTCCTGAAAAATCAATCAAAAAACATTCAAATATCAATTAAAAAACTTGCAATAAATTGTCTTGCAAGAATCAAACACCCCAGTAGATATCCATTAAACACTTTGCAAGAAGTTAAACAAAGGATACAACTATCTTGTCAAAAAGTCTGCAATCAAGCTGATCAGCTGTCTAATCTATCGAATCACTATCAAACTATCAATGTGATAACCATCTTGTCTTAAACAGAATCGGTACACTCAAAACTAGACATGCCAGTCTTAAATGGGGTCCAAAACTTTTGAAACCAGACATTATCAAAATCACATAAAACATATCAAAGCAAAGACACGATCAATCGAACTACTGAGTTTTGTTTATCTTGGTTGAATTTTTTTTTATCAAATTGGTGAAGATCATTGCTTTTAGCTACTCAAGGATGTCCAAAAAAGTGACTAGAGGAGTCATGATGGGCATGATCCTTTTCTTTGTTTGTTGTTTTTTTGGTGTGAACCAATGAATTTCTGGGGCAATAGTTCCAATGGGTTTTTGTGATTGGTACATTCATTTGGCAAGTATCCCATGAGGGATATCTATGCTTGTGACTATTGCACATACCTTGACCCCTGGCACTATTCCTAGATTGGAGGGTTCATTCCTTGTCTACTACGTGTTTGTTTCTTTGCAATGAGAAATATTTACATCGTGGTTCCTTATACCCAGGTGTACAAAGCTTCATTGTTGCATAATAAGGCTCAATGATGAAAATGTATTGCACTATGAATAAAGACAAGAGGACTATTCATCATCATCATCATATCATTTCATTTTTTTGATCTCATCATGTTGATTGTATCAATCAAGATCACTCTCTCATCAAGCATCTTTTCTTCGATAAACTTGATGATTCTTTCTATCATTCTTTCATCTAACATGATCTCTTTCACCACTTAATTGCAATCTTCTCATCTAAGATTCTATCATTTTCTCATTTCAACTATTCTATCTATCAATCAATTATTTTGGATTATTCATCATATTTTGATCATCTATCTTCATCTTATATAGGATATATCTATTGGCAAAAGACACTCATTGGATTCATTTTGTTGTCATTGATGGAAACAAGATCAAATAGAAGGCAAGAAGACTTGATGGAAGTCACAAACTGGCACTAGGAGGCATATACTGATAGATATCGACATTGAAAGCATTCAGGGCTAGACCGGCATTGGTACCGGCACCAGCATCAGTACTTCAAGGAAGTCGACATTGAATATCTTTTGTAAATGCATTGTAAGATGACATAAGGCATATCAAATGTAATAGGTATATAAGTCAGTCTGCTAGGTCAATTTAGATATAATAGAGTAGATGGTATTATGATGGTATAGAGATAGACATATAGCAGAACTGTGAGATGCAAAATATATGTATGAAGATAATTTTTGTATGCGAACATTATATCATGCAATAATATATAGATAGCTAGGAAAGCACTCTTGGAGGAGAAGCTATACCGGTAATAGTTCAAGATTGTGAACCGGTACAGAGCAGAACTAGAACCAAAACTCTATATGGCATAACAGATGCATTCTTGAGTTTATTTTCAGTAATTTACTTTGGCAAAAAGCTTGTAGTCAGTGTTGCTCTTTAGTGATGAGTAGTATGTTCTAGGAAGTGTGCCTTCCTGCAAGTGCAGGCCCTTGTTTATGTAATATCTTTTCATATGGATAGTGAATAGATATTGTGGGTCACAAATCCCACCATGGTTTTTCCTCATTGAGGTTTTCCATGTATAAATTCTATGTGTTATGGTGTTCATTTATGTGGATGGTTTATTTTCTTCTTGTTATATGCTTATTTGTTTACCGGTACATACATGCATGGTTTAGAAAGTTAAAAACTGTTCATTCTGGCAGAACACTGAATCGCCCCCCCCCCCCCCTCTCGGTGTTCTCAGATCCCAACAATTGGTATCAGAGCTTGGTTCATCAAAAAAAGTTTAACAGCTTGAGGAAGATCCTGAAACTGGAATCTTTGAACATGGCTATGGAGAAACAACTTGAGATGGCTCTTGAGGATTATGATGTTGAAAGGATGAAGGGTATTTTAGGAAGTTCTACTCCAATTTTTACACAATCTCAACCGACTATAACTACAAGCACAAAACCACAACTGGCAGTCATAGAGAGTGTATAGTTTATACCAGCACAAACCAATTTTGAGCTAGAGAGTGTACAGCACCCTCGAAACATTGTGGATAATACTCCACCGATAGTAACTGACACTGTACCAAGTGGCAAAGCAATTGGTGCAAAAGAGGATGAGATGTAGAAGGTTAAATCAAATGAGTCCATACCAGCAAACAAAATAAATTCATTGGCAAGAGTCTTAGCAATTGATACTTCTCAGGTCAAGAAGAAATTTGTCTCTGAGTTAAGTCCAACAAAACTAATGATGATGGCCACTCAGAAATTGTTAAAGGAAGCAACTATAGACAAAGGGCTCATTGATCAATCGGTCTCTATATTACACAGAATAATGCTTGACTATTAGTTAGAGGATGGGGCAAGCCCTCTCGGTAAGCTCAAAGCTTTAATAGAGCACATATCAAATAACTATCAATCCTTGAGACAGATTGCAGAATGACAGGCTTTGGACAGTTTCTTTGCAGCAAAAAGAGAAGCTTTTGATGAGCTTATAAAAACTGGGAAGAAGAAGATAGAGGACAAACTTATCTCTATTGAGGTTTGTTTGAAACAATGCACTAATATCTATAGAATATGTTGTAATACAGGAAGTCTAACAACCAATGTAAATGACAAATTGAAAGAATCATATGAAAAAATGGCTACTATTGCTAATTCTTTTGATGGGCTTACTACACTAACTACATCTATTGATGGACAAATTTTGCCTTTGGAGAACCAAGCTTTTGCTTTTGAGAAAGAAAAAAGAAAAAATACTGAGGAGAGCAAGAAATTTAAGAGGACTGGTGAGTCCAAGACTTGACTCATTGGGTGTACACAAGAGAGAATGCATGGATATGCTAGAAAAATCTACACCAGTAGATACCCAGGAGAAGGAATCACTTGCCCACTTACTCAGTGGAATTGCATCGGTATCAGACACTTTCAAATCAGGATGGGACACATATCTTCAGTTGCTGCAAAAAACATACCCGGAAATCCTGAAGATGACTAAGCTCGAGTGATACTAACAGTATTCTTTTCATTCTTTTATTCTTTCACTAGTCTTTGTTATTAATGTCAAAGAGGGAGTATGTACATATGATAAAAATATCAGAGAAAATATTATCAGATGGAGTATATGGAGTATATTGCTCAAGGGGAGCGCACCGACAGGGAATCCATTTTTCACATGAGTGTTGTCATCAATGCCAAAGGGGGTGATTGTTGGCAATTGACACTCATTGGATTCATTTTGTTGTCATTGATGGCAACAAGACTTGATGGAAGTCACAAAATAACACTAGGAGGCATATATTGATAGATACCAGCATTGGAAGCATTCAGGGCTACACCCGCACTAGCACCGGCATCAATACTTCAAGGAAGCCAACATAAAGGAAGATTTATTTTATAAATTATTTTGTACTTATTGTCGAGGCTGACATTAAATATTTTTTGTAAATGGTAAGCCCACATAAGGCATATCATATGTAATATGTATATAAGTCAGTCTCGTAGGTCAATTTAGATATAATAGAGTAGATGGTATTATGATGGTATAGAGATAGACATATAGTAGAACTGTGAGATGTGAAATATATGTAAGAAGATTATTTTTGTATGAGAACATTGTATCATGCAATAATCTATAGATAGCTAGGAAAGCACTCTTGGAGGAGAAGCTATACCGGTAATAGTTCAAGATTGTGAACTGGTACAGAGAAGAACCAGAACCAAAACTCTATCTGGCATAGCAGATGTATGCTTGAGTTCATTTTCAGTAATTTACTTTGGCAAAAAGCTTGTAGTCAGTAAGGCTCTTTAGTGATGAGCAATATGCTCTAGGCAGTGTGCCTTCCTCCAAGTGCATGCCCCTATTTATGTAATATCTTTTCATATGGCCAGTGAACTAATATTGTGGGTCACAAATCCCACCATGGTTTTTCCTCATTGAGGTTTTCCACATATAAATTCTATGTGTTATGGTGTTCATTTATGTGGATGGTTTATTTTCTTCTTATTATATACTTATTTTTTTACCGGTACATACATGCATGGTTTAGAAAGTTAAAAATTGTTCATTCTGGCAGAACACTGATTCACCCTCCCCTCTCAGTGTTCTCAGATCCCAAAAATCCTTCTTGAAACTAGATGCTTTTTGATATATCTTTGTCTGATACAGGATTTATCCTTCCTAAAACTAGATGTGATCATATATCTTTGTCTTATACAAGATGTATCCTTCCTAAAACTAGACATTTTGATCATTTTTGTCTTATACAAGATGTGTCCTTCCTGAAACCAGACTTTATCTTTATCTTATCAATCCCATCAATCTTATCATTCAAAAAATCTACAAATCATCCTAACCATTTCTTTTCTATAATCAAACTCATTCATGTCATCAACTAACCATTCTTCCTGTTGGTTCCCAAAACCAAAGATTGGAAATCCAAGAGCTTTGCCAACTCTCCTACTGATTTCTCAATCAGCCTTGGCCAATGAACAGGAATGGTCAAAGACCAAATTCCTCTGCACTAAACTTAATAGATTAGTTGTTTACAAGAATGGCAAAATATTTCTAGCAACTATGCTTTATTATGTACTTTTAACTTGGTTCAATCTGAAAACTTGAATATAATTGATAATTAATAAAAGCTTATAAAAGAATATTGTTGGAACCATGAGTGATTATGAAAAAAAATGCTACTAGAAACTAGTAATATGTTTCTCTGGTGAGGAATTTGTGCACACCAAATTTGCTCACAGAAAACTAATAACAGACCAGTGCCTTATTTGGCAATTTACATGTTACTCAATGGACACATATTTGTGATCCCTGGAGATAGTTTGAGATAAATCACAAGTATGCAAGACTATCACTACAATGACTTCAATGTATGTTATAAGAACAACAAAAACAATTCTGTTATATACATAACACTGCTAGTTCCAATAGACAATCTGGAAAATAGTAGTCTTTCTTACATTCTCCCCTCTAAAATACAAAATGACTCTTTCTATATATATGACTCAAAAGATACAAATGAAAGGACACACCCTTTCATTAGTACAAACTAAGACTAACTGAAACCTAACTAACTCCCTAACTGTTATAATAGATTACAATGACATAGACTAATTATTTCCATCCAACCGTTGACCACACTTCTAGATATGTCGAAGATATCATTCATCTTTATATGTGCAAGTGTTGAAGATGATGTCTCTAACTGCTACCTCTGTTGTAACAAAATTCTCAAACTATTCCCCTGTTTCATTCATATCCAAAGTATCTGCATGGGCAATGCTAAGGGTTGAATTGTGTAGAGATCTGCATTCGATAATCCACTAGTCTTTGTCCTTTATAACCCTTGTATCATCTACCACACTTGGGAATCCATGATTAACAATCCCCTTACACTCCTCATATTCATTTTTCAACTTTGTTGTGAATCTTTCATGAGTATCAATCAGTTTTTTGACTTTATTGATCCTTTTGTCACCTAGTGTCTGATCCTGCAATAACATGTTTAACCTATCAAAGATCCTTTGGTGTGATACTATGTTATCCATGTTTTTCTGGTAAACAATCTAGAATTCCTCCAGCATTTTCTGTAGATTATCAAATATTTTGGTTAGCAAGACACATGTTGTGTCTTTCCTTATGCTCTACATTCTTTCCCTCAACTTTTTGTTTCCTTTGTGCAATTCCTTGCACTTCTTTTTTCTGTTTGGACTCATTTGCTATTGGGGGTATAGGTTGGCCCCTTCTTCTTAAAAGTTTCTCATATAATGATTTGTATTTTCCTGCTTCCTTGACCAACATTTTCTTCTATGCTTTATTTAATTTTAAAATATCAACTCCATATTCGTCATGACCATGGAATCTACTTCACTAACCTTCAAATTCAACATGTGTCCAAAAGGTTTGTCCATATCTATGATCTTTGGCCTCTTATTTAGAGGATAAAGGGACCACAAATGCATAGCCTCATCATATGGATCATATATTGGTCCAATGAAGATGTCATTAACACCCTGAATGTCTAACTTGAAGTCCTTCTTCCCTAATTACAATAGGCTATAAAAAATAAAGGATGCACTAAGATCACAGCCTAGAAAGAGGATAATTCCTCCCTCTACAAGAAGTTACCTTCCCCTTTGAGGGGTCATGCCTTCTACTTCTGCATCGATAGTAGCCTTCAGATTTATAAGCATCTCTGCCTCATTTTCTGGTGTTATATCAGGCATAGCTTCTCTTAGCCTCTTTCCTTTGAAGTGATATAAGAAGGATTTAAAATCTTTTGATTTAATGAATTCATCATCAGACACAAAAGAAGTATGCTCTTATAGCCTAATATCAACATCAGCATTCATCCTAGCCATAGTTAGGTCATGTGCTTCAGGCTCCTCCTCCCTTTCAGGCCTCTTGAATCTTGAGACATCCTCATTCTCTCCTGACTCACTCCCAGCTTCTTCATCTTCTTCCATCTCCTGCATTCTTTGTCTTTTGTTCTGTTAGTCTCTAGTTCAAGTCTTGAAATATTTGCATAGCCTCCTCGAATTCCTTATTTCTAAAGATATCCAAGGCTTCAATGTGCTCATAAAAAATAATCACCTAGATTTTGCCCTTTTTTGCTCTGGTGGATATAACCCTTCGGGTCATAATTCTTTCAGCTTGTGTGCTCATAGATGTTATAATCTTCTATTAACCTCTTGTCAATGATTTCATATGCCTTTGTAGATACAATAGTGAAATTGCCAAAATGTAAAGTCTTGGGCAAGAAAACTTTCTTGTGGAGACCCCCAAAATGTTGTGCATTTGAGACACTCATTTGCCTCATAATCTCCAGGTAGGAAATTCTATTAGATGCAGGCTTCGATAGCACATAAGGAGCTCCCTCAAATCCAAAAACTCTAACATATGTGAAGTCCTGGAATACATACCAGTCGCCCAAATTGTGATTCACCCTAGTATCCCCATGTTCATGGGGTCTAAGAAATCTTTTGATTTCTTCTGAAAATGACCCATCAAAAGAAACTCCAAAAGCTCTATATAATGGTTGCAAAAAGAATTCTTCAAATTTGATATAGTGAGATCTCATGAACCGAGAATCCCATAGTGATACCCATAGCTGTACTGGCTTCTCTTGTCCATCCTTGCCATGAACATTTAGCTTCAATTCCTCAGGCCACAACCCCCTGTGTCATCCATAAAACAAAATAATATGCATCAACAATGAATAGAACTTAAAAGACTTGTCAGGGTTATTATGAAGGCTTAAGAAACCCTCATGCATCTTCTCAGCAATATAATTATCCTAATCAAACTGTCTTGGCTCATGCATTTGTGTGTCAACAGTAAGAACCAAAGGTCCTATCCAAGCTACATCCAGAACCTTGACTTCTCCCACTTGATCACATGCGATATATGTATATTGTAGATACTGCATAAAAATGTTGATATCAAATGGGGGCTTGTCTTCATCTATTAACTTTCCTTTCTCAACCTTATGTATGGCCAAATTCCACCCATTGTATACATTATCCATCTTTGTATACTCTTCCTCCGATTTCTCAAAAGACAACGGTACATCAGATTCAAACCCAAGATCAAAAACCTCTTGAATGGTGGCTGCTGAGATACAGATGAATGCATCGCCATTTGGAAATTGAATACATATTTTTGTGGCATTATAAGTGTTGGTGTAAATAATTATTCATCATGGATATTATTACACCTTACTTAAGTTTACTTAGGATAATGCATTTCATAGTAGTTTGGGTATGAGACACTTGGGTGTTTGTGCCACATTGGGATAGTGTGTGTAGGAGAAATTCCACCTTTTATGGTGTTGATCTTGTTGTTACACTCCACTCTTGTTGTTACACTCCACATTCAGTGGGTGATCCACCTCATGTGGACTATTATATTATTTCTCCTATCTACCCACACCTATTTCCTACCTACCCTTGTTTCTTATTGAGCCACATGTCATGTTTGTGTGCTCACATATCCCTAGCCTTGCCTATATAAGCAAGCTCATCTACATTGTATGTAACTATTGAATCATTATCATTTTTCATTTTTTATTGATGAGAATACAATTTATTCTTGTCCATATTATATCTCTATTTTGTACATTTCATTGAGCTCTTGATCTTGGAAAAATCTCACATGGTATCAGAGCTATTGGGGCTTCATTGATTCGTCTTGAAGAGGAATTATTGTGACGTCAAGAGGCAGATCTGAGGAGTAGCATCTTTTGGAGGCACCCTAGACCAGATCCGACCCCGTCATTGCGTGAAGAAGGGCGTTTCCATGAAGTTTGGTTATAAAGTCGGCCTATTTTGGTGAGGAAAATTTTTTTCTCCAATTTTGCTAGTATTGTACGGATTTTGAAAAAAATTTATTATTTTTCAGAAATTTTTTTTTTCTTTTTCTAAAAATATTTTTCAAAAATCTAAAAATAAAAAAAAAAAAATCAAAATTTTTTTTTTTTGTGTTTGGGGGTCCGCAGACCACCCTACCCCGTACCTCCAGTCTGTGTTGCAAGTCTGCGCATTGCGTCTCGTCCTCGCCACGCTGCCCGCGCCCGTACCTGGCAGCTTACTCCCCGCTGTAGGTCCCCGCCGGCCGCAGACTGACACCACCGCCACTGCCCGCAGGTCCTCCCGGCGCCTCTCCCGCTACTTGTCAGACTCCGCCGCCAACGTCGCCACCGCGCCAGCTCCTCCCACTCTCCAGCGCCTGCTACGAAACACCGCCGGTTCCTAGCTCCTTCCACCAGCTACCTCCATCGCCGGCAGCCTCGTCCTCCGCCATCAGCCCTCGGCTCCGGTGCTCCTTCCACCGGCGACCATCGACACAGACCGACGAACCCGCGCCCGCCACGTGGCAGGCGGCCACTGGCCCGTGGGTACAAACCTTACACAGTCAGCTGCCCATACACATAGTCATCTGCCACGCAGACTTGCCTAGTCAGTTTTTTCATATGCCACACGGCTCACCCAGTCAGCAAATCCGTACGGTACAGACTGCACAGTCACCTGCCACGTCAGCTGTCCGTACAGTACGGACGACCAGTCAGTATATAGGCGAAGTTTTTGTGACATTCATACGGCCGTCAAATTTAACCCAGTGACTTGCTGATGTCAGCGCCACATCAGCATTTTTCAAAAATTTGGCAGGCCCCTCTCATTTGCATTTTTGATTTTGCAGTTCAACTTCAAATGGCCATAACTTGCTCATTTTTGCTCCTTTTTGGGTGCATTTTTTTTTGAAATGGGCTAGAATTTTATGCTCTCCACAGTGGTGAAGAAATTTTTTGATTTTGATGCACTGATTTTTCAGAAAATGCAGTTTTTGGTGACTGTACCTGAGTAATCCCAGTTTTTGCAACTTCAGAGGCTTCGTTTGGGGTCATACGACGTCCTTTTCAGGTGCCATTTTTTTTTAAAGTGTGTATTTTTTTGTCTACTTTCACATGATGCTATCATATTGATGCCATTGTAAGTAGAAATTGTACTTTCTAATTTTGGTCATTTTTGGCTCTCTTGGTACTTGTATATTTACTTGAATCTCAGTTAGATTCATTGCACTATTGATTGAAGTCTCTTGTATCTCATTTGAGAAGTTGTAAAAGTTGCATCATAAATCCACTTTACCTTGTTTTGCAAGTGGCTCATTGTAATCGCACTAAGTATAAAGTGCCAAAATCATCACTTTGGGGGGGGTACTTTGATTGAGTGAATTTGGGGGGGTGTCTCTTGTGCTTTTGTGCTCTTGTGTTCCTTCTTTTTTGCTGCTATGGGTTCTTCTAAGTTTCCTCTCTTAACTCCACATAACTATGCTACTTGGAAAATTGATGCATGGAGTAAACTTATGGAAAAAGGACTCACTCATTACATTGATGGAACTATTGTTGCTCCAGCTGATCCTAAGGTTGATCCAGTTGGTCACTTAGATTGGCTCACTAAAAATATCATGGCAATTGGTACCTTAAGAAAGTATGTATCAAAGGATCTCATTTTTCATATTGAGAAATGTATTCTAATCAAGGATGCTTGGCAAAAGTTTCAAGACTTGTATGGTCAAGTTGATGAGATTAGAGGATATCAAATTGATAGTGATCTCACCATGTTAGATCCCAATAACTTTGATACTATACAAGATTATGTCACTAAGGCAAATGAGTTGAGGGCACAACTCAAAGATTGTGGCATTGATAAGAAGGATACTCAATTGATATTCAACTTGATAGGCAAGCTTCCACAAGAATATGCAGAATTTGTTTCTAGTTTCCAAACCCATAGGATGACAATGGGTTCAAGCTACAAAATGCCTACATTTGATGCTTTCAATGAAATGTTGATGATGGAACAAACTAAGCTGATAAGCATGGGCATTCTTAAGGCTTCTAAGTCTCAAGCATTAGTGGCAAATTAAGGGAACAAAGGAAATCAAGGAAAGGACAACTCAAACAAGAAGAAATGGCAATCAAAGCCTAAAGAAAAATCACCATCTTCTCCACAACAAGGAGATTCATCCTCTTCCAAGAGAGATAATTCACCAAAGAGAGAGAGACCTACTTGTGCTTATTGTAAAAAGATTGGTCATGAGGAGCATCGTTGCCATTCTAAGAAGATTGATGAGCTCACACATATCATCAAAAAGCATAACATTGATTTGCCTAAAGTCTACAAGAAGGATGATTCATCAACTTCCACTTCCTCACATTCAAAAGGAAAAGGGCAAGCATTCATGGCTTCTACAAGTGGAAAGACTCACTCTTTTGGAACAAGAAAAGGAAAAGCTCTATGTGCTACTACCAGTCATGATTCAGAGAGATGGCTTCTAGATTTAGGGGCTTCTCATCATATGGCATCTTCACAGTCTATGTTCTCTACATTTGAGCCTTGCACCATGCCACAAATTTTGATGGGCAATCATACATACATGGATGTGATTGGGAAAGGATCTATTGACATTGGGGATAACTCCTTCAATGATGTGTTGTGTGTACCCCACTTGACAAACAATCTCCTTTCTATCTATCAAATCACACATGGCGCAACTAAGAGAGTTGTGGAGTTCACACCTGACTCAGTTTTCATTAGAGACATGGAGACTAGAGCTATCATTGCGACTGGGGTGGTTGATCATGCATCTCAGTTATACTCCTTTTCAGATTTTGTTGATGATGATGATTTCACATTTGATGATTCTACACATGATGATCACTCTTCTTGTGATGGTTCAGATTTTGAGGAGAACTTTGGACACTTGAACATGGGGATTCTCACATGTGACCTCACTCTTGAGCCTTGTATTTCATCTCCTCATATTGATATCACATCACCTATTGCACCTGATGATATGGATAGTGCGACAGTTTTGCCTTCATGTGATTCAGTGCAACAGGATATTCATTGTCTTCCAGCTTCAGATTCATGGGATGATTACTTGACAGACATTGCAAGTTTATTTATAGTCCTACATTGCAGATTTAGGAGACATTATTGATGACATTCATCTTCTCTTTGATGAAGGTGATCCTTCTTTGATTGTTGCAAGGGAACACTCCGACCCTCTTGTTCATTCTCTACATGATCATTCTTTCGAGGTTGACATGATTGTAGATACTTATGTATAGCAGTTGGAGGAGGTCTCTTTATGTTTTGAGGAGACATGTGAGTCTTTGGGACATGTTCTACATCCATCTCCACTAGATCTTGGAGTGCCTTTTTCAGCAGTGTGGCATAGTTTACCACCTTTGGAAGGGGTATCTTTTAGCATCAACATGGGGACACTTGAGCAGTTTTCAGAGATTCCTTTCATCATGAGTTTTCTTCATACATCTTCCCTTCATGATTGGGGAGACTTCATGGATACACCTTTGGTTTTGTTTCTTCCTAAGGGGAGGAATGTTGTTCGACATTCGTGGAGCAGTTTCTTCACACATCGAGCTTCTATCATTGGTGCAGATTCCACATTGAGGGGGGGCTTTCTAGCTTCTCTTCTTCTCTCATATGGGGGGGACTTTTTCCTCACATGGGGTTTTGTCCTTCACATTCTTCTATGAGAGTTCTCTTGTATGTTTTCATCTCTCTTTTTGGGGGAGGGTTTTTTCCCATTGGGTTTTTCTCTCTTTCCCCACTTTGTGAGAGATTTCATTGCATTGGTTTACATGCATTTGCATTTGTACATGGGTACCTAGCATGGCCTTGTAGCCGGGACCCATCTTGCATTGCTTAGTTGCATTGTAGACTTAAGTGCATTCCCCTAAGTTGCACTTAAGGGGGGGTGTTGGTGTAAATAATTATTCATCATGGATATTATTACACCTTACTTAAGTTTACTTAGGATAATGCATTTCATAGTAGTTTGGGTATGAGACACTTGGGTGTTTGTGCCACATTGGGATAGTGTGTGTAGGAGAAATTCCACCTTTTATGGTGTTGATCTTGTTGTTACACTCCACATTCAGTGGGTGATCCACCTCATGTGGACTATTATATTATTTCTCCTACCTAGCCACACCTATTTCCTACCTACCCTTGTTTCTTATTGAGCCACATGTCATGTTTGTGTGCTCACATATCCCTAGCCTTACCTATATAAGCAAGCTCATCTACATTGTATGTAACTATTGAATCATTATCATTGATCATTTTTTATTGATGAGAATACAGTTTATTCTTGTCCATATTATGTCTCTATTTTGTACATTTCATTGAGCTCTTGATCTTGACAAAATCTCACAATAAGCCCTAGCCAATGTTTTCATCAATTGAATAATCACAAAGATGTTACGAACCACAAGTTTACCCAATCTCATTGTCCATGGGTTTGAAATTGGGGTCGGCTTACTCCTTCTTGAATAATGATACAAGAACAACTCGTGACCTCTATTCCTGGTCTAGACATCACCAATTTCCTTGAAATCATCTTCTAACTAGTCACGGATGGGCAAGTTAGCCTTAGATCTCTAGGATTTGGCTCCTGGTGAACTCATTTGATCAATCATATCTTGGTTTAACTTTCATTTATAAGCACCTTCTCCACCTTTAGACTTCTTCAAAGTTCTCTCAGAGACCTCAGTGATCTTCCTCTTGCCTTTTGAACTAGAACCCTCCATATCTAAACACCTCAAGCTTTACTGAAATTCAATTTTTTGTAGCTTAATTTAGCTCCAATCTCTCTGTTAGCTTCAATTTTCTATGCCAATTCCTTATACCAGCTTCTATATATAGATTTGATACTTCAGGAGAATTTACTATATTGAGATGGTGTTGTGATTTGCCTTGTGTAAGCACAGAGTTATCCATTGTCTATATTAATAATGGTAGGTGGATTGATTAAAATCATATTTTCAACGGCTAGTCGTCATAACTCCTCCCGATAATTCAATCACTTAGCACCACCCATCCTTTTCATCAACATAGGTCTCACTGATCAGTCCATCGGGTATCGACGTAGCTCATTTGTTACAACTCTGATAATTATAACTTCCTCGATGGCTCTGCCTTCTACCTAGGCTTTATCTTTACCTTTATATTTGATTGACATAGGTCATTCCAATATACCCTCCTTCTTTTCCTCTGTGGCATTCTGCCCATCGAGCATTGACATAACTCTAAATACACTCCTCTGATGGTTTAAGTTATCCCAATGAGTCCTCATCCATGGTCTGCATCTTGTTTGTTACATTGAGTCATCTTATCGGGCATTAGAACAACTCACTTTATGTTTCTCCGATGACCCAATGTCATCTCCTTCAAATTTATGTATCTTTTGTTGCTCCGGTCTATCAACATATGTTTCCCCAATGAGATCTACTTGATCACACCTATCTTTGTTTTTTCATTGGTTGTCAGTGTAACAAAAAGTGTCTTCTCCTGATGAGGTGATGATATCCCGATGACTTAGTATTCGATCAGTGTAACTCATCCCGATCAAGTCTCCTTCTTCATGCCCGACTTGTCCTTCTCATCAGGTATCAGTGTAACCTAAAACACTTTTCACTAATGGTTTAAGATATCCCGATGACTTAGTATTTTCCACCTTTTGGTATTGCCTCATCAGAGTAAGTCATGCTGATGACACCACTTTTGCCACCTAGCCCTTTGGGTATCGGGGTAGCATGAAATGACATTTTCCGATGACCCGATGACATTGCCAACCTCTACTTTGTATTCTCTTTCATCGATGTAAGTTATATCGATAACCTCATCGGCTATCAGCAAAACATTTTCTCATACCCCCGATAGTGAATGTTACGCCGATGAAACCCTCCTTTTGAACTTTCTTTTGGTTAGCCTTCAGAGTGGTCAGTCTAGGTCACACCGATAGGTTCTTTCATTGTTTATGCTAGTCGGTCTTGTTGGGGTAACTTACATTGATAGCTCAAATTTGATAATTATTCTAATTAAGATCATCTTCATATATTGTTTACACTTCCAACCTTCCATGGAAACTTCATATGTGCTAATAAATATTAGAGTCTATCACATAGGCCCAAAGAATGTCTTTATAAGGATCCCAATACTATCATGTTGAAACTTCCTCATGTAGTCCCTATTTAGTGCCAACCCTTAGCATGCCCCAATGGTAATTGTTCAATTTTGAAAACAGGTCACAGTAGGATCCTTCTCATACTGCAACATACTTCCTGCATATTCAATCTAGCAATAAATGCTCTTATGATGAAAATGTACATGTAAAACATCAAACAAATGGCACAAAATATTAGCTAACAGTGGCTCTTTCTGGGGATTTATGTTCTTTTTAGGGACATAGAAAGTTCCCAGCTATCTCTGGAAAGAAGACCAAAGGCAAACAGGAACAAACAACAAAGGAAAAACTTCATTACTATAGTACAATAATACTCCCTGCTCCCTAAGAAAAAAAATGCTTGAGATATTGAGCATGTACTGGAAATTCTTAAATTTCACCCTCAGTATTTTGCAAAAAATATGAATTTTCTCCTCCTTTATTCCTTATGATGTATGGTCCTAGCCAAAGTGCTTCGAATTTTCCATGCTTCCCCCTATCTTGGTCTTTTGCATTCCATTTGATCACTCACTCCCCTTCTTCAAAAGTCCTATGAGAATCCTTCTTGTCATGTAATGCTTTTACCATCTTCTACTTATGTATATTTTGTTCCTGAGCCTCTCTTCTGTAGTCATCCAATTCAACCAATTGTACCAAACTTTCTTCCATGAAATCAACATCTTCTAAATATTCCTCTGAGACAAATTTATACACTAGGAGTAGGTTGTTCAAGGGCAACCTTACTTCCTTACCATAAACAGGCTGATAAGGAGCAAACCCTATGGATTTCTTGATTGTTACTCTATCTGCCCATACTGCCAAATTGAACTTTGAATCCCATGCCCTTTTTTTTTTCACCTAACATCCTCTTAATGATCTTTAATAATATTTTGTTACTAGATTATTCTTGTCCATTCCCCTGGGGATGATAAGGTGATGAATATGACAAATTGATTCCATAACTTTCACAAAAATGAGCAAATTCTTTGGGTCTAAAACACATTCCATTATCGACAACAATTTTGTGGGGTACCCCAAACCTTGTCAATATATTTTCCAAAAGAAACTTTGTTACCACCTTATTTGTAGCCTGCCTTGTAGGAATTGCCTCCACCCATTTGGTAAAGTAATTAGTAGCTACCAAAATCCATTTGTGTCCTCCACTATATTTGTTTGCAATTGCTCCTATTAAATTAACACCCAACATCTGAAAAGGTTCTTCATTTTGCATGGGTCTGAGTGGAAGAGCTCCATCATATTTAAGCTTTCCTAAAAATTTATGGCAAGCCTCACATTTTCTAATATAGGTATGATAGTCCTTAAAGACTTGTGGCCAATAATAACCGGAATTGAGTATTTAATGGGTAGTAGTTTTTGCTAAAAAATGTCCCCCACATACACCTTCATGCAATTCTTTTAAAACAGATTGTGCTTGATAAGCATCCAAACAAATAGGAGGATACCATCCCTATTTTTCCAATATAAATCATCTTTAAGAAATACATACCTAGATGCCTAAAGCTTAAGTGTTCTTTTCTGACTATCATTTAAATCCTCTGGACATTTCATATGTTTTAAATAATAGACAATATTCTTGTACTAAGGACACGTCTCAATGCTTATCTGAGCCTCCTCTAATTCTAACTGATTTTTCCATGTTACTTTCAAATTTGATTTTGTCATTTGTTGGTAGTTGACACTCATTGGATTCATTTTGTTGTCATTGATGGAAAAAAAATCAGATAGAAGGCAACAAGACTCGATGGAAGTCACAAACGAGTATTAGGAGGCATATATCAGCATTGGAAGCATTCAGGGATACATCGGTACCGACACCAGCATCAGTACTTCAAGGAAGCTGACATCAAGGAAGATTTATTTTGTAAATTATTTTTGTAATTTTTGTCGAGTTTGACATTGAATATCTTTTGTAAATGCATTGTAAGATGACATAAGGCATATCATGTAATAAGTATATAAGTCAGTCTGCTAGGTCAATTTATATATAGTAGAGAAGATGGTATTATGATGGTATAGAGATAGACATATAGCAAAACTCTGAGATGTGAAATATATGTATGGAGATCATTTTTGTAGGTGAACATTGTATCATGCAATAATTTATAGATAGCTAGGGAAGCACTCTTGGAGGAGAAGTTATATCGATAATAGTTCAAGATTGTGAACCGGTACATAGAAGAACCAGAACCAGAACTCTATCTGGCATAGAAGATGCATTCTTGAGTTCATTTTTAGTAATTTACTTTGGCAAAAAGCTTGTAGTCAATGAGGCTCTTTAGTGATGAGTAGTATGCTCTAGGTAGTGTGCCTTCCTGCAAGTGCAGGCCCTTGTTTATGTAATATCTTTTCATATGGCCAGTGAACTGATATTGTGGGTCACAAATCCCATCGTGGTTTTTCCTCATTGAGGTTTTCCACGTATAAATTCTATGTGTTATGGTTTTCATTTATGTGGATGGTTTATTTTCTTCTTGTTATATGCTTATTTGTTAACCGGTACATACATGCATGGTTTAGAAAGTTAAAAACTGTTCATTTCAGTAGAACACTGATTCACCCTCCCTCTCAATGTTCTCAGATCCCAACAATTGGTATCAGAGCTTGGTACCTTGAAAGAAGTTTAACAACTTGATGAAGATCCTGAAACTGGAATCTTTGAACATGGCTATGGAGAAACAACTTGAGATAGCTCTTGAGGATTATGATGCTAAAAGGATGAAGAACTTGAAATTACAAGAAGAATTGAACTCTGCAAATGAATTCATCTTTATTCTGCAAGAAAGGTTGTCATCTGCTCAAGCTAAAATTAAAGAACTTTTGCAGCAACTAGATGATGAGGAGAAGAGTGCTAGTAAGGAACAATATCAGAAACTAAGTCAAGCAAATATGCTTATGAAGAATGAAATGCAAGATCTGACCATGAGGTTATCAAAAGATATTGAGGATAGAAAGAAGAAAGAAGATAGTCTTATTCTATCTTTGAAGAACAAGTTTGATGAATGTGGAAGATTAACTCATAATAGTAATTTGTTGAGAACTAATTTGGCCCACTCTCGGAACAATGAACAAGAACTTGAAAGGCAAATAATTACTCTGAGAGATGATCTAACTACTGCAAATGAGTATAAAGAAAATTTTAGGATCAGTGCTGCACAGCTGGATGACTTACTAAAGACAAAGACATGATTCCAACGGACTTAGATTTACACAAGGAGAAAGCTTCGGTACTACAAATGATGATCAAACAACAAGTATGCAGAACTCATCATAACAGAGGAAACTGGTAAGGCAATCTAATTCTTATAAATTCAATGGTAGATGTTTTGTTTGCAATAAATTTGGGCATATGGCTAAACAATGTAGAAATAAGGCAAATCAAAACTACAATTCTATTATCGGTCAATGCACAAACTACAAGAAATATGGTCATAAATCAAAAGACTGCAGAATGAATGTTACATGTCATACATGTGGAAAGTTTGGACATTTTGCTAACCACTGTAGGTCAAGAAATAATAATAATACCATATATGTCAAACCAATTCAGAAGAACAATGTTACATGTATTGCATAAAATGAAATAGGTCATATTGCTAAGTACTGTAGAATCAAGACTCAACCGGCTAATAATGATAAAGACAATGAGAAAGGAAAACAAAAGGTAGATGAAATACAACAAGATCACACCAAGAGATGGGTTAGGAAATCTAAAGAAAAAAGTGGAGATGGATCTATACCAACAAATCCACCAGTAGAACAGAGTATTCCTCCACCGGAAGGAAATTCGACCAGTAATTGAGGCATAAGCCTTAGGGGTTGGAAAGGTCACTGCTAAATTTTGCATATTACCCCGGAAGAGATCTGAGGAGATCTGGAAAGAAATTTGGAGAACTATGTTCATCATCATTGAAGGTTACCCCGACACTTAACTATGATACTAGCATCCGTAGGGTTGTTGGTGAAACATTAATGATAGAAAATTAGAGTTTTATTCATGGATAAAAGAGGGTAAGTGAATTCATTTTCACTCATAGAGAATTCAAGCAATTAGAGAGAAGTAAAGGCAAACTAAGAGTGAGCAAAGAATTGAGAGAGGATTTCAAGCAATCATCTGAAGTACTCTTTCACTGACATTCACTTAGGTATTTTCCAGAATGGCATCTAGATCTTCTGCACCTACTTTTATTTCAAATCCTACCATTGTCAAAGTTAAGGATAGGTTAAGGCCAGTCTTTAAGGAGGTTCCTGAAATTGAAAAGAAGGAAGACTCTGTGGGAGCATTTTCTAGGGTTCTTGATGGAGTAATGTATGTTGAAGATGTGAGGGCATACATTCACTGCACTCTTGAGGATCTAGGTACTGAAGACATTAAAAACATGTATCAATCAGTAATATCGGGAGACACTAAAAACATTAAACCAGAATTCAAGGCAATTGAGGATCTAGGATTAACTAGTATTTTATATTTATTGGAATTCAAGGATGAACTTATCAGATACGTCCTGAGTAGGGTTCACAATTAATTCATTTGGTTAGACATACCCTACATGATCACAATGGAAGCTATACAAGTTGTCACCGAGTTACCTAAGGTCAGACAAGAACCTGGCAAGAAAATTTACAACTCAGAGGTTCAAAAACTCACTGGCTCCACACCAGATAACAGATCAATGAGGATAAGCACAATCACCGACTCAGACATAAAATTTGCAAGCATGATCATAGGATATAAGGTAACTCAATCAAACCAATTGAATTCTGTTGCAAGTTCATGCATTCATGCTGCATATCAAATGTTAAGTAATAATGTGAAGTATGACTTATGTGAATGGATGAGGAGTGAGTTAATGTTAAACCTTAAAAAGATCAAAGGACCCAAGAAAGGCACATTTAGATATAGAAACTTAATTGTCTATTTGATGCTTTATTTCCTCAATGAGCTACTTGATTTAGGAAAGAAGCAATGGGCTCATGACATACTGGTAGGTATGCAAATCAAAATGGATATCATTGGTCTTGGTATCAGTAGGGATGAGAAGCTCTGGGGTTACTTCAAGAAATTTTAGGAGATCATGAGGCAAAGGGAAAGAATCTCTAAGAACATTGTGGAGAAGTATTCCACTTACATATGTTTCATGGTGAAAACTGATGAAACACTCATGGAAGTAGTTGAACCCAGACAAATCTAGATCATTTAGCTAGGATATGAGGTAGATGATAGTATTTTTAAGCTTTATGCAAAGATGTTGTTAGATGCCCCATTGGATGACAAAACAAAGCACTTTGGTACAGCAGGAGAAAAGGCTCTTGAAGTGAAAACAAGTTTCAATAGAAAAAGAAAAGAAAACAAAATTGAAAAGATGTCTGCTTATGTACAAGATGTGGTGCATAAGATAGACACTCAGTTGGGCTCTAAATCTAAACAGGAAGTCAAACCGGTAGAGGTTACTACTGGAGAAGTGAAGAAGGCACAAGTTAACATTTCCCCAATCACTTCTAACTTTGATTCTGAGGATAATGAGCCTTTGGATTTCATAGGGGTACAAAGGAAGAATGTGGTAAAACCACCGATAGAGAAACAAAAGGCAGAACCTAGGAGGAGACTTGTCAAAAAGGAAGCTCAGCCTACTGCACCTCCACCACCGGTAAGGAAACCTATGCAGAAGAGGAAACCAGTCACACCGGTAACCACAAGCAAAAAGAAGAAGGGTGATGATACTGGATCTGGTAAGACAACAATGACCTATGCTGAAATTATTCATGAAGTGACAAAAGATGGGATATTAAAGAATTTATCAAAATATTATGAAGTTTTTGAAGAAAGTGAGCAAAATGAGTTAGAGGAAGCTATTTTACTGTATATAGATATCTATAAGAAAGCATTAGTTAAAATTTTGAAAGAGACACCTTTATCTCTATACAATAAACTTGAAGCTAGGAGACTTGATACTATCAAAAGGGATAAGGAAATCAAGGAAGTTGCACTTCTGGAACAATGTGGTACTATAAATAATGAAGAGGTGAAAAGATGTATAGACACTGCTAATAGGAAAAAAATTAGTAGTAAAATCCGGTAGATAAGTCTTATGATAGGTAGAGTGAATGAGGTGGTAAATGAGACAAGGAAGGGTTGGACAAAATTATTTCAGAAAAACCCAAACTTTCTCACATCTCAGGAAGAATTTGTAAAGGCAACATCCCCTACGATTCTTGACAAATCAAAAGGAAAGGGTATTTTACGCAGTTCTACTCCAATTTTGACACAATCTCAACCGTCTGTAACTACAGGCACAAAACCACAATCGACAGTCACAGAGAGTGTACACTTTATACTAGCACAAACCAGTCTTGAGAAAGAGAGTTTACATGACACTAGAAACACCATGGATAATACTCCACCAACACTAATAGACATTGCACCAAGTGGCGAAGCCACTAGTGCAAAAGAGGGTGAGATGGACAAGGTTAAATCAACTGAGTCCATACTGACAGGCAAAAACAATTCACCAGCAAGAGTCTTGGCAATTGACACTTCTCAGGTTGAGAATAAATTTGTCTCTCAATTAAGTCCAATAGAACTAATGATGATGACCACTCAGAAATTGTTAAAGGAAGGAATTGTAGAAAAAGGGTTAATTGATCAATCGGTCTCTATATTACACATAATAATTCTTGACTGTCAGTTAGAGTATGGAGCAAGCCCTTCTGGTAAGCTCAAATCTTTAACAGAACACATATCAAATAACTATCAATCCTTGAGACAGATTGCAGACCAACAGGCTTTAGACAGTTTCTCTGTAGCAAAAAGAGAAACTTTTGATCGACTTATAGAAACCAGGAAGAAGAAGATAGAGGACAAACTTATCTCTATTGAGGTTTGTTTGAAACAATGCACTAATATCTACAGAGTATGTTGTAATATAGGAAGTCTAACAGCCAATGTAAATGATAGATTGAAAGAATTATATGACAAAATGGCTACTATTGCTAATTCTTTTGATGGGCTAACTACACTAACTACATCTTTTAATGGACAAATTTTGTCCTTGGAGAACCAAGTTTTTGCTTTTGAGAAAGAAAAAGATAAAATATTGAGGAGAGCAAGAAATTTAAGAGGACTGGTGAGTCCAAGACTTGACTCATTGGGTGTTCATAAGAGAGAATGCATGGATATGCTAGCAAAACCCACACTGGTAGATACCCAAGAGAAGGAATTACATGCCCACTTACTCAGTGGACTTGCATCAGTATCAAACACTTTCAAATCAGGATGAGACACATATCTTTAGTTGCTGCAAAAATCATACCCAGAAATCCTGAAGATGACTAAGCTCGAGTATCACTAATAATATTCTTTTCATTCTTTTATTTTTTCACCGGTCTTTGGCATTAATGTCAATGGGGGAGTATGTACTAATGTGAAAAATATCAAAGAAAACATTATCAGATGGAGTATATGGATTATATTGCTTAGGGGGAGCACACCGCCAGGGTATTCATTTTTCACATGAGTGTTGCCATCAATGCCAAAGGGGGAGATTGTTGGCAATTGACACTCATTGGATTCATTTTTTTATCATTGATGGCAACAATATTAGATAGAAGGCAAAAAGACTTGATGGAAGTCACAAAATGGCACTAGGAGGCATATACCGGCAAATACCGACATTGGAAGCATTCAGGGCTACACCAACACCGACACTGGCACCGACATCAGTACTTCAAGGAAGACTATATCAAGGAAGATTTATTTTGTAAATCATTTTTGTAATTATTGTCAAGGCTGAAATTGAATATCTTTTGTAAATGCATTGCAAGCCGACATAAGGCATATCATGTAATAGGTATATAAGTCAGTTTGTTAGGTCAATTTAGATATAATAGAGAAGATGGTATTATGATGGTATAGAGGTAGATATATAGCAGAACCGTGAGATGCGAAATATATGTATGGAGATCATTTTTGTATGCAAACATTGTATCATACAATAATCTATAGACATCTTGGAAAGCACTCTTGGAGGATAATTTATACCGGTAATAGTTTGATGAATACTAAGAGGGGGGGGGGTGAATTAGTATGCCAAAAATATTTTCACTTAAACACTTTGCTAGACTAACAGTAAACCGGTAAAATAGTTTAGCAGATAAACTGGTTAGCACACATGCAAACCAAATAGCAAATAATGCATTCACCCACAGAAGCACAAACACCATAACATAAGAGATTTTGACATGGAAACCCAAATGGGAAAAAACCACTGTGAGATGGAACTCACTTGTAACTATCTACAAAATAGGAACTAGACCAGTTAAGGTCATACAATGTTCTTTACCAGAACAGATCCTGTTAGGAATCTCAATCTCTGTTAGGAGATAAGTATGATTAAAGACTACCTTGCTAGAGGATTTTTAGACCCACAGATGTGAACCACCTTGTTAGAGGATTTACAAAAGGCTTTTGGGCCTACTCGGTTAAGGGATATAGACTTGTCAAAGATGTGAGTAATCAACAAGTGAGTGATCTAGCAAATAGCACAGATTGCTTGGTTAGATCCTTGATAGCTCATTCCTAATGCATTCCAGCATTACTTCAGTCTTCTACACATTCATACTCTCTCTAACCCATCAACCACCTTAAACCCTACCAACAACATCAACAACCTAAAACCCTAGACACGATGTCCTTATAAGGGAATCTGATTTCATGCTGGTCCAATAGGATTACAATACAATTTCCTAGGTTCAATTCATCTAGACATATTCAGTAACATGACACAAAAAGACCGTTAAAGTGTCGGCACCATCAAACAATCAGTGGATGGTAACTCATCACAAAATGTCAGTTGGTAACTCATCACAAAGTATTACTGGTTCAAACAAAATACCGATTCAAGAAAAATACCAGTTGCCAGTTTGACAAAATGAAGACTGGGAAATATGTGTTCTGCCGCTTTGATCCTTCGTATTGCTTGAGATCCTCGAACCACTTGGGGTCAACATACTGCTTCAGATCGGTAATCGCTTTCTGTAAAACACCAATAGTCTAAGGACTATAATGCATCATACCGGTTGGAACATGTACCAGTTGAGTTTTAATTTATACATACAAAAATGATCTCAATGCAAGTGTGTGTCCGTCAATGACAGTCACAACATAATCATAAAAAATGCCAACAATCTCCCCCTTTGGCATTGATGGCAACACTTAGGAAATTTTGACATCTAAGTGTTTTACAACAAAAATATGCCATAATCAAAATTACTCCCCTTAAGCATATACACTATCCCTTTTGCAGAAAATGCAATGTATACTACAGAAATAACATGAAAGTATGCATCAAAACATTCAAAATTTATACTTCTCCCCCTTTGCCAACAATGACAAAAATAATATTACAAACTAACCCCTATTTCATTAAAATAATAAGTGTTTATGACAGTAAAGAATAAAACTTGTCAAAAACTGATTTGAAATCTGGCAAAAATTGTTTCATAGATAAGGACCAGGACTCAAGTAGGGAGGTTGCCACTTCTTTCTCTATCTGCATCTAGGAGACCCGTTCTTCCATGGCATCTAGTGTGCTCATCTCCTAAGTCACTATTAAAGCATCCAGATTGAGATAACATTTTTGAAGTATCTGCAGGCGTGGGAGTAGAACCAGTTGGAGTTCCTGCAAATCTTGAGTCTGGGTACTTATTTCCAACTCTATTTTGGCAGACTGAATGTGAAACTGGTGAACAGTTTGCCCATAAGTTGTAAAAGAGTCATATGACAGCTTGAAGGTACTCATATACAACTGCAAGTCAGTTTGAAGTTTTTGCTTCTGTACAAGCACATCATCATAGAAGAGATGGGGTTGGCAAATCTTACTTAGTAGTAGATTCCCCTCATTGAGAGCATTCCTTATATCTTTTTGTGCTTTTTGCAGTTCGGACCGGAGCTCATTAAGCTTCTTCACCAGGGCAATGTTGAGAACCTTTTGATGCTCTTTCTTGGCATTTTCCTCTACTACCTCCTCTAAGCTCTACACTTAATCATCCACTAATGTGCATAGGAGCTTCAATTGGGCTAATGATGAGGTAGTACTCGGGAGGTTTGTGCTGAGTAACAAACTGGTAAGAGTGTCCACTGCAGCTTGGATCACATCTTCCTCCTTCTTCCTCAACACCTCAAGGCATTCTTGAGAAACGTTAATGCTCTGTAGCAGCTCCATTTCACTTGTAGACTGGAGGTCAATGGGACTGGTGAGGTCAACCAGTTTGGCTTGACAACGAGTTGCCTTTGGAGTCTCCATCTGCGTGCTCTTTGCCACTTCTGCTTCCTTGTCTTCCTCTGCCTTCTTCTTCTCTACTTCTTTTCTCTTTTCCTCTTCCTTATCCTCCTTTGCCTTCTTCTTCTCTGCTTCCTTCCTCTTCTCTTCTGCCTTATCTTCCTCTTCCTTCTTCTTTTTTGCTTCCTTTCGCTTCTCTTCTTCCTTTCTCTTCTCCTCTTCCTTTCTTTTCTTCTCTTCTTCTTTTCTCTTTTCTTCCTGTTTCCGTTTCTCCTCATCTTCTTCCTTCTTCTTCTTCTCCTCTTCCTTCTTCTTCTTCTCCTCTTCATCCTTCTTTTTCTTCTCCTCTTCCTTCTTCTTCTTCTCCTCTTCATACTTCTTCTTTTCCTTTTCTGCTTTCTTCTTCTCCACTTGCTTCTTTGCTTCCTCCTTTTGTCCTCAGTTTCCTTTTTCTTATCTACTTGTTCTGCCTGCTTCTCCTATCTTGTTGCTTCTGATGGTGTACCCTGAGCAACATCCTCTCCATCTAGAGCACCAACATAAATGGTGTCTATTAGTTCAATAACCGGGTTTCCTTCATTGTCAAACACTTCATCCGGTTTAGTTATTGTCGGTTCTTGCTCAACCTTCTTGTTGGCTTCAGCCACTAGATGCATCTGGAGAGCTTCTAAAGCAAGAGTGTGTGTATTCTTGAGCACTTCTTGACCCTTTCCTTCCAGTAACAGGAGTCTTCTTCTTCTCATGAAGAAGAGGCCTTTGTATTTATTCATAACTTCAAACAGCTCTAAATGTGATACATCAGGAAAATGTTAAGAAAAAACTTTCTCTCTCATTTCCTGTTCCTTCTCTATGGCAATGTACCATTTATTATCTAAAGAATTATACAAAGAATTCAGTGTCTCAGATCTAATTTTTGAAGGTGACCAGTCATTAACACATAAGTACTTGATTATTTCTTGTTCAACTGCTTCTTTTTCATCATCATTGAAATCACCAAAACAATCAATCAAATCATTCAACACTTTTCTCCTAATGTTTTTGATAGTTCTTTGACAATGTGTCAAAGGTTTGTAGGAGGAGATGTCAATATTTACCGGTGCTGATGATGCCGGTTCATTCTTTGTCTTTTTCTTTGCTTGTCTTGTCTTCTTAGGTTTCTCCTCTGACACAGTTTCTTCTGAGTTTGATGAGGCATTCCTTGTCTTCCTCTTTCTCTCGAACACTTTGGTAGGTGCCGCTACCAGTTTCTTCTTTGCAGGTGACCGCTTGGTCACTTTAGGACTAGCTGCAGTAACCGGTGTCGATGTTGAACGCACTGTCTTTCCTTTCTTTTCAGGGGATTCTTCAATCGGTGCAACCCTTTCCAGATAGGTGCCGGTTCTCTTTGCCTTGGGATCTAGGGGTGAGGCAATTAGGGTAGAGGCATCCCCATCCTACATATCATACATCACCTCATAGCCCATAGGCTCTACTTCTTCCTGTCTGGGCTCAACAGGCTCCATTATGCATTGATCCATATTGATGATAAAGTAGATATCATCTTCATACTTCTTGACAATGTCACTGGATATCCTCATCCTTAGGCTCATCTTGCTTCTAAACTCATCAAAGTACCTATTCAGAACTTCAGGGTAGCCGGTTCCAACTACTTGCAGGCTTTCTTTGATCTGCTTGGTAACCGGTTGGTCCGCAGACCACTAAATATCTCCCACTTCGGAAAGTAACCTTGGAAATAAAAGAATAATCCGACCAGTAGCTGACCAAACTTGAACTTCAATGCATTATCCTATTTGATTTATTTCAGATTCAATAGGAGTTGCCTTTGCATACCAGTGCATAAGTCAAATGATGCATCTTCCTTGATCATTCGGTAAGTGACATTTACCACTACAGTAGATACAGAGTTAATTCTGGAATGTCCGGTATCCAATCACCATGCATGCATATTTCATGAGCTCATCCTTGATGGAATTAATAGTCATTCCTCATGAGTCGCTCACTGAACCAGTGAGCTTGGACATTTCCATCTTGCTGACCTTCCTTAGGGCTTGCACTTCCCCTGTATTGTAGAAATTGGTGATGGCATGAATAGCTTGTGGAGTGATATCATGCGTTCTCTCCAAGTACATCTTGTCACCATGAACTCTACTCAGAATGATTCTAATATGATCATCTGTGAAATCCTCAAGGAAGTAAACTACATTGTCAAGTTTCTTCTTCTCCAAAATGCTATACTCTGGTTTGATCTTCTTATCCTTCCCACAGAATAGTCCTAGCTATGAATGGATCACAAGAGACCCTAGGTCTTCGATTTTGCAGTCTATATAATCTAAAATCCCTTCTTCTACTATAACCCCAGTTGGTACTTGTGATAAAGCATTATATTTTGATTTTCTTTGAATGAAATCCATAGAATCGACAGTTGCACTAGAACTATCATGAGATGTGGAAGCCATGACAAAACAAAAAAATCAAGAAATACCTTTCAGAAATCAAGAATTTAGGGCTTGCATATTCCACTTCACCTTCCACTTTGTTGGTTGTTGAATCACCGCTTTGCATTCTTCTCTTGACCGTTTGTAATTTTCTTTTGAATCTCCTTTAAGGTTTCTAAATTTCTCTGAATCGTAGCACAAATCACTTTTTCGTCGCTCTGCACTTGAAAACCTTCTTCGCTCAAAAAAATGATAGTGAGAAATGATTTAAAAATTCCTCTTAAACATGTTCCTCACCTACCATAATTAATGATCCATCATTAGGGCGTAAACCCTAATTTGCCTTTTACCATTTTTGGTCTTCTGCCAAATGACAAGTATCACATACCAGTTAAGGTCTTTTACCAGTGTAAACCGCGGGTTCAAAAAATTGTGCCATTTTCTCCCCCTAAGATTTTCTGATGCTTAGTTTGTCGGTTCCAATATTTCCACACTAGGTGTAGAAACTGATTCTTCTTGTAACACCGCTGGTTTCTTCTTCCAGGTTTTGTTCATATCTGCTTGAATAGTGTCAATATCAATCTTTCCTTCCGATGTGATTGGTATATTATCCGATATGTTCTTTCTTGATCTACAGAATCTGGCAATGTGACTCGGTTTGTTGCAATGATAGCAGACCATTCCAGGTTCTCTCCAAGGTCCATTATTCATGTTGCCAAACTTCCTCCTACATGTTGCAGTAGTGTGACCATGATTATGCAGATCAAACAGTTTTCTCTCCATCCGCATGCCACTTGATAGCCACCACTACTTGACTAATGATTGAAGGCATTAAACCGATTGTGATTCTAGTTCACAAAAGGTTCAGGACCGACTCCTTGGGTCCTCTGAGGATATCTTCTAGTGTTGTTCATAACAAACCTACATTCAGATGCTCTATGCCCAAACTTGTTGCATCCATAATAGTTACCATTGAATCTATAGGATCTAGGCTTATCATTTAGAAAATAAGGAAAATTATTGTAAGCCTTACTCCTACACACATTGGCAGTATGTCCTTCTTTAAGATAGTTAAAGCAAACAGGTTGAAACTTTTGCTTACCTTTATCCTTTGATGTTGGTTGTTTCTTTGATGCTCTAGCACTTGTACTAGAGGTCTCACCTTCCTCATGACCAGAATAACCAAGTCCATCGGTATTCTTGATAGGTTTGGCAAATTCAAGCTTTTTCTCTAGCTTGACAGTACTCTTGTTGAACTTGGCAAGTATTTTCTTTGACTCAGAGAGTTCTTTGGAAATAGAAGCATTTGTTTCCATTAGGTTTTCATTCTCAAATATGGAAATGTTTAGTTCTCCTTGCATGTCTTCCTTTTCCACTTTGTTCGCATGGAGTTGAGCAGTTAGGGCACTAATCTCTTGCTTTATCTTGGAGATTTCATGATCTTTGTCTTTTAATAGATCTTCAACTTTCCTCTGGTTCTCAAGCTCTTGGCACATTTAGATAGTTAGTCCTTCCAACTCCTTTCTCAGATTGGAATTGGATTCATTCAGCTTTTCTACTTCTTGGATTAGGGCTTCCATGTGTGCTTCATCATAAGAACTATTTTAAGATAGCTTCATCAGCTTTTCAGCATGTTCTCTCATTTTTTCCTGAGAGGCCTTATATTTGACCATAAGATCATCATAGGCTTGCTCAGACTGAGTGAGCCGATGAGTAAGTTCCCTCAATATGTATTCCCCCATATCTCTTTCCAAGTGATTAAACTTATAGAAAGGTTGGCTCTAATACCAATTGATGAATACTAAGAGGGGAGGGTGAATTAGTATGCCAAAAATATTTGCACTTAAACACTTTGCTAGACTAACAGTAAACCAGTAAAATAGTTTAGCAGACAAACCAGTTAGCACACATGCAAACCAAATAGAAAATAATGCATTCACCCACAAAAGCACAAACACCATAACACAAGAGATTTTGACATGGAAACCCAAATCAGAAAAAACCACGGTGAGATGGAACTCACAAGTAACTATCTATAGAATAGGAACCAGACCGGGTAAGGTCAGACCGATTAAGGTCATACAATGTTCTTTACCAGAACCAATCCTGTTAGGAATCTTAATCTTTGTTAGGAGATAAGTTTGATTAAAGACTACCTTTCTAGAGGATTTTTAGATCCACAGATGTGAACCACCTTGCTAGAGGATTTATAAAAGGCTTTTGGGCCTACCCGGTTAAGGGCTACAGACTTGTTAAAGATGTGAGTAATCAACAAGTGAGTGATCTATCAAATAGCACAGATTGCTTGGTTAGATCCTTGATAGCTCATTCCTAATGCATTCCAGCATTACTTCAATCTTCTACACATTCATACTCTCTCTAATCCATCAACCACCCTAAACACTAGCAACAACATCAACAACCTAAAACCCTAGACATGATGTCCTTATAAAGGAATTTGATTTCATGTCGTTCCAATAGGATTACAATACAATTTCTTAGGTTCAATGCATCTAGACATATTCAGTAACACGACACAAAAAGAACTGTTAAAGTGTCGGCACCGTCAAACAATCGGTGGATGGTAACTCATCACAAAATTCCGATTGGTAACTCATCACAGAGTATTACCGGTTCATACAATATACCAGTTGCCAGTTTGACAAAATAAAGACTGGGAAATATGTGTTCTGCCGCTTTGATCCTTTGTACCGCTTGAGATCCTCAAACCACTTGGGGTCAACATACTGCTTCAGATTGGTAATTTCTTTCTGCAAAACACCAATAGTCTAAGGACTTTAATGCATCATACCGTTTGGAACATGTACCGGTTGAGCTTTAACTTATACATACAAAAATGATCTCAATGCAAGTGTGTGTCCATCAATGACAATCACAACATAATCATCAAAAATGCCAACATAGTTCAAGATTATGAACCGGTATAGAGAAGAACTAGAACCAGAACTCTATCAGGCATAGAAGATACATTCTTGAGTTCATTTTTAGTAATTTATTTTGGCAGAAAGCTTGTACTCAGTGAGGCTCTTTAGTGATAAGATGTATGTTCTAGGCAGTTGCCTTCCTACAAGTGCAAGCCCCTATTTATGTAATATCTTTTCATATGGCCAGTGAACTGATATTGTGGTCACAAATCCCACCATGGTTTTTCCTCATTGAGGTTTTCCTCATTTAAATTCTATGTGTTATGGTGTTCATTTATGTGGATGGTTTCTTTTCTTCTTGTTATATGCTTATTTGTTTACCGATACATACATGCATGGTTTAGAAAGTTAAAAAAAAATTCATTCCAACAGAACACTAATTCACTCCCCCTCTCAGTGTTCTCAGATCCCAACATCATTAGTTTAGCCAATCCTTGACCTCTTGCCAGTTTAGTAATCTGGATGTCAATGTTGAACTACTAAATTTGATTGATCCATCTACATCTTCTCCCAGTAGTTACAGTCTGCCTGAAAATATCTTTGACTATTGCATTAGGAACATAAGAAATGACATTAGCTCCCACTAAGTATGGTCTAAAAGATTTTATAGATTTTTCCATGGAATATGTTTGTTTCTCATTTATATCATAATTTAACTTAGAAGCTTGTAGTGTTTTGCTAAAAAATTACATTGGTTGTTCATGACCTTCATCATTCTTTTGTAGCATAACTGCAGCAATAGTATGAAATGAAGCAAAAGAAAATACTTGAAAAGGTTTAGAGAAATTAGGAGATTCAAGTATAGGTGCTTCCTTGATGACCTTTTTTTGTTTACGAAGGACTCAATTGCTTCATTAGTCCACTTTATCTCTGCACCCTTCTTCAACTTTTTTGCAATAGGTTTTACAATCTCAAAAAAAATTGACACAAACCTCCTAACAAAATTAATTTGTCCAAAGAATGATTGGATAGCTTTGGTTGTTTTAGGAATCTGAATTTTGTCAATGGATGTAGTTCTCTCAGGGTCAATCCTTACTCCATCTTTTGATACAATATGACCTAGCAGTTTACCCTCAGTGACTCCAAAGTAACAATTTTTTGGATTTAGAGAGATACCATACTCCAGTGCTCTGATGAAAATCTTCTCTAGGTCATTACATTGATTCTCTACTTTCTTAGAGTATGCTATCAAATCATCCTAGTATACAACTAAAATGTAATCAATGAGGCATTCAAAGGATACATCCATGGCCCTTTGAAAGTAGCTCTAGCATTGGTGAGTCTGAATGGCATCCTGGCATACACATATGTGTCCCATGGTGTAGTAAAAGTTGTTTTGTATTATTCTAATTCCTTAACCTTCACCTGGATGTAACCAGAGAACCCATCCATCATAGAGAGTCATTCATTCCCTGTTACCTTTTGCATCAAAGCTTCCATGTTAGGAAGAGCAAAATTATCCTTTAAAGATAATATATTTAAATTCCTAAAGTCCAGACATAATCTGATATCACCATTTTTCTTTCTAATAGGTACCAAGTTTGACACCCATGTAGAATGTCTTATAGGCTCTATAATCCCTACATTCCTCATCTTCATCAATTCTTCCTTCATTTTGGGATCCAATGTGGGATTTATAGGCCTTTTCTTTTGCCTAAATGGTTTTGCATCTAGTTTCAATGGAATTTCATGCTAGAACAAATCCTCTCTATATGCCTTGAGATCGTCATATGACCAAGCAAAAACATGTTTGTATTTTCTTAATAGAATGACCAATAAAGTCCTCATTTTCGTTGTAAGCTTCTTCCTAATGTAAACCTCTCTAGGATTGTTTTCACTTCCCAAGTTTATTTTTTCCACTTCTTCACAACTTCCAATGTTGGACTTGAAATTTTTTATATCCTTATTGTCAAACATCCTCTCTAGTCCCACCAACCCTTTGGGAATCTGATTTGTTTTAAGTTGTAGGATATTTTTTCCAAATAGAGATTCCATACCACTCTCCTCTTCCACATATGCATTCCAATCCATATGTTGGCCTTCATATTGATCTTCACAAAATAAGAACTTCAGAAGATCCCTGTCATCATCAAATATCTACCATTTTTTTATGTTATCTAGTACTGCAGGTCTAGTTTTTATTTCAACTTGGGTAATGTCATCAAAAGGAATAGCATTATGTTTAATTGCTAGGTTAGCCATAAAATCAGCCAGAATATTGTTAGACCTTTCAATCCATGTTATAGAAAATGCATTAAAAATTTCAATTGAATCCCACACCTCATTTCTGTAATTTCAAAACCTTACATTTTTAGTGGCAAATCTTTCCCTCACTTGAGATACGACTAACTCTGAATCACCATAAATTGTTAGTAATTTAATGCCATATTTACTTTCCATTCTAAGACCTAACAAGAGTGCTTCATATTCAACAACATTGTTTGTACATTCAAAGGATAACAAGAAAGAATATTTGAATGATTTTCCATTAGGAGAAATAAAAACCACACCAGCACCATTTCCTTCCTTACTACAAGCACCAACAAAGTACATTTTTGAAATCTTATCCTCATGTGATTCAATAGTATTTTAAAACATATTAGTTTTGCATTGAATGGGTTTAGAAATACTTACCTGGAAGTTATCTATATCTGTTTGGAGAAAACATGTTGTCCCATTTGGATCAACTTCCTCTATCAGGTAGAATGATCTCATCTCTCTATCAATCCTTACATTTGCCCCTTTTACTAGGATGGTCGCATATGAAAGATCTAGCTAGACACATCCCCTCACCAAATTTGACCATTGCCTTGATAGTAACATCCCATAATTTGGTGGAACTTGCACTATGGTGATGTCTATTTTATATGACACATCAGGGCATTGTGGAAATCAAAACTCCACATCCTTCATAATTCCAACAATTGGGACTGATCTGTTATCCACATAGTAGAATTTCCCATAGGGAGTGTCCACATGCATCCCAAGTTCTTTGATGACATCTTCTGGCATTATGTTCATGGCTACACCTGAATCTATCATACAATTCTTAACCATTTTATTGTTAATCATCAAAGTCAAATAAAAAGGATCAACATGGGTAAGATTCTTAGTGATAGAAGTTCCCAAATAGACAACAGGTGGATCTTTAGCTTTTGGCTTATGATCCTCTTTATGAACTTCACCAACATTAGACAAAATCTTGATTGTTTCTTGTTTGTAATCAAGGAATTTTATTACTTCAAGAAAGGGCACATATATTTTCACCTATGATAGAGCATGAGACATAAATGATCCACAATTTGAGAGTGGCTTACTAATCTGTCTCTTTTCAATTGGCTTTGTTAATTTAAGAATTTCTATTTGTTTGACCTTTTCTTTTGCACCTTCCTTTTCCTTGTTAGCGATGGTGTCTTCATTTTCACTAGCTTTAGGAACCTTTGCCAATATCTCGGATGGCTTACCTTTCTCTGGGTTCACTATTCTGCTCCTTAGATGATAATTATTTTTTTCCTGAGCTACTGCTTCCATAGTATAGGCTTTCTTTTCTTCATCTGTTAAGTTTCTCAAGGAATGCACCGACTCTCCATTATGAAACAATCTCCTCAGGGATGGGATGTCTACATCATCATTAGTAAAAACTTTTTGTACACTGTGTTGTTGGCTCTCTCTTCTCCATTGTACATCTAATGATTGCTCATCCTTACCCCAAAATGGATCTGATGAAAGTACATTCACTATGGGCTCATATTCACTCTCACGGTCCTTCTCTTCTACAAAACCCTGAGCAATCATATATTGTTCTACAACATGGGGTAAATTGCAGACTTCACACCATGGATATTCTTCCACAAAATTATTTACCTTCTTTAATGGATCAGGAGTTTCTTTGCTTAGATTTGCATTTATCGGCTTACCATCTTTCCAATTTATATTATATGGCATGTCATGCAATCTTGATCTATTGTGGTGTATCAGTAATAACATAACCATTAGCTTTGCATGCATAGTCACCTAAACAAAGAATACTTAATCATCACATAAAAAATGCACAACTCATGACACACAAATTTTTCACATGGAAACCCAAATGCGAAAAACCACGGTGGGGATGAATACCCACAAGCTTGTTTTGAAATCTTTTGAAGCTCGCTCTGTTAGGAGCCTAGTCCGGTTAAAGACTTTACAATAAGGTTATGCTAGGAACCGATCCTGTTAAAGATCACCCAGTTAAGGGGTGGCTATATACCCTATTAAAGGTTACCTTGCTAGAGGATTTAAAGAACTCAATGAACTTGAGTCACCTGGTTAGAGGATTTATAGTACACTTATTAAAGCTACCTGACAAAGGGATTTTCCTTCTGTTGAAATGGTTAGAAGACAATAGGTAAAAATCTGATCTGATAACAGCACTATATGCTAAGGCAGATCCTTTTCAGTTCCTCTACTCTAGAATCACACTCTGTAGTTTTCACTCACTAGTCTGGCAAGTATCTCATCACTTAGATACACACACAACTTTTGCCAACAAAAACAATATCAAAACTCATCGACCTTATAGACAAGAATTAGGTCGGTAACATAAACCCTAAACCCTAAGTATTTTAGGCTTACAATTACAAGCGGTCCAATATTGACCGTCCAAACACATTACATAGAATGAAACAATCTCAAATAGATCAAAAGTCATTCTACATTGTCCATTCTTCACCGCACATAGAAATCAGTTACCCATCACGCTTTCTTCTCATATCACTAAGAAGAATGTTTATTCTCGAGGTAGACATTTAATGCAGTTGATCTTCACATGCAAGATCCTTAAGGAAATACTTCACGTGCACAAAATTGATGTGGCATCTCAATCTCATCCTTATTTCTTAGCTAACTCATCATAGAATATCACCAGTTGCATCACACAAGCTAGATTGCCAAATCGGAAACCCTAGAGATGAGACTACCAACCGGTAGTCACACTTAGTGAAACCCTGACACCGGTTCACTACATCTCTTCATACCGGTGCATACCAGTGTACCTACTTGAGCACATATTGACATTAATGACAACATACTTTGTCACCGCTTCATCATATGCCAACAATCTCCCCCTTTGGCATTGATGGCAATACGCAGTGTATCATTGCTCAGTATATATACCATGCTCAATAGCATATACTGTTTGTCATATATCGGTTCAAAGATCATGACCACCACCATCTTCTGGACTAGTCAGTGTGTATTCTATCATATATCTTCATCATTAGATATCTTCTCCCCCATACACCATATATCTTTTCCCTTATCATATATCTTCTCCCCCTTTAACAATAATGCCAAAGTGGAGGCACAAGATTCCATACTCCACTATGTTGCTCCCCCTATGGAGTAGCATCCTTCAACACATCAATCCTAAAACATTTGTCACTATAATACCCGACTGATGTGGAGCACACATGTTTAGTTTACTTCATGAAGAGGCAAAACCGCTAATTCACCTCTCAAATAGGTAAATGTAGTCTTCGGTAAGGGCTTAGTGAATATGTCCTCTAGCTGCTCCTTACTGGAAACATGTTGTAATACAACCTCTCTATTTTGAACCTTCTCTCTCAAGAAATGATACTTGAGCTCAATGTGCTTAGTTCTAACATGCAATACCGAATTCTTGTAAATATTGATTGCTCTAGTATTATCATAGAAAATACTCATTGGTTTAGATATAGGTACTTTGAATCCATTCAGTACATTCTTCATCCAGATTGCCTGAGTGCAGTTCATAAATCCTGCCACATATTTTGCTTCAATTGTAGACTGAGAAATACAGCTTTGCTTCTTGCTTGTCTAGGAGACTAGTCTTCCACCAAGGAAGAATGCTCCACTGGTTGTGCTCTTTCGGTCATCCACATTACCTGCCCAATTTGCATCGGTAAACACTTTGAGATTAAAATCACCATTGTATGGATACCACAATCCATAGTCAATAGTCCCTTTCAGGTATCTAAGAATCCTCTTGACCGCTACCAAGTGGGATTCTCTTGGACTCTTCTGAAAATGAGCTACTATGTCCATTGCATGAGCAATATCTCGTCTGTTGTGCACCACATAGTGCAGGTTACCGATCATTGACTGGTACTCCTTCTCATTCACCAATGCTAAATCATCTTCCTTAGTCAATTTATATCCAGTCAACATTCGTGTACCAACCGGTTTGCTCTCCTTCATGCCAAAGGTCTTCAATACCTCTTTGACATACTTGGACTAGGTAATAAAGATACCCTCTTTCATTTGCTAAATCTGTAAACCAATGAAGAACTTTATCTCTCCAATCAAAGACATCTCAAACTCTTTCTTCATTTCATCTGCAAATGCATGGCTCATTTCATCATCTCCTCCAAAGATTATGTCATCTACAAATACTTCACAAATCAGAATCTAATCACCTTCAGATTTCAGGTATATGTTACTGTCCTCACTTGTTCTCTAAAATCCTATTTTCACAAAATGAGAGTGTAACCATTCATACCATGCCCTTGGTGCTTGTTTCAATCCATACAGGGCCTTGTGTAATCTACACACCATGTTACTATCTTCTGATAAGGAAAACCCATCCGGTTGCTCAAGATACACTTCCTCTTCTAGGATTCCATTCAAGAATGTAGACTTCACATCCATCTGGTATACCTTAAATCCTTTGAATGTTGCAAATGAAAGTAGCATTCGAACACCTTCCAGTCTAGCCATAGGAGAAAAGGTTTCTCCATAGTCTTGTCCCTCTTCTTGAGCATATCCCTTGCATACAAGTCTTGCCTTGTTCCTTACAACTGTGCCTTCTTCATTCAGCTTATTCCTGAAGACCCATTTGGTACCTATGACTTTCTTGTGTTCTGCTCTGGGTACCAAAGACCATGTTGCATTCTTTTCTATCTGGTCTAGCTCCTCTTCCATTGCCTTAATCCAGTCTTCATCTATGAGTGCCTCTCTAGTGGTCTTAGGTTCAAATTCAAAAGTCATGCAAGAGTTCTCTTTCACCTTTCTTCTTGTGAGTATCTCTACATCTTTATCTCCTATGATCTTCGGATCATGATGTAGTTTCACATATCTAGGAATGACTCTAGCTGGTTCTACTTGCTTTTCCTCTTCTTCTTCACTTACTTCTTCTTCTTCACCTACTGCAACTTCTACCGATATAGGAACACTGAGGTCTTTGCTTGCTTCTTTCTTAACCAGTTCCCAGAAAGCTACGCCTGGTTCATCTTCCACTTTCTCACTATAGGTTTCCTCAGGTTCCTCAGGGGATTCATCAACCCTGACATTGATACTCTCAACAATTTTTTGTGTTCTATTGTTGTATCACTTGAGTGCTTTGCTCTTAGTGGAACATCCTAGAAATATTCCTTCATCACATTTAGCATCAAACTTTCTCATATGCTCACCTCTCTTGATGTAACACTTACAACCAAATACTTTAAAATAAATCACAGTGGGGGTATTCCCAGTTCAATACTCATAAGGGGTTTTATCTTTACCTTTCTTGATTAGTACCTGGTTCATAGTATAGACTACAGTGCTCACCGCTTCTCTCTAAAAAGTCTAAGCAACCTTTCCTTGGATCAACACAGTTCTAGCTGCTTCAACTACAGTCTTATTATTCCTTTCTTCTATGCCATTCCATTGTCATGTCCTTGGGGCAGACAACTCCCTCTTGATACCATTCTCTTCATAGTACTTGTTGAATTCATTAGAAGTGAATTCACCTCCTTGATCAGTTCTAAGACACTTTATCTTTTGACCACTTTCCTTCTCTACTAATTCTCTAAAGGCTTTGAACTTTCTAAATGCCTCAGACTTGTCTTTCAAGAATGTGACCCACATCATTCTTGAGCAATCATCGGTAAGAATCATGAAATACCAATCTCCCTAAATACTTCTACTTTTCATTGGACCACACAAATTGGTATGCATGAGATCAAGTAAGTTCTCTACTGAAAAAGACTTACCTTTGAAAGTTGAGGAAGACATCTTCCCAAGTTGACATTCTCTGCATAAAGCATTCTCTGGTTTGTTTAGCAAAGGCAATCCTCTTACTACCTAGATCTTACTAGCCTTTACAATATTATCAAAGTTCATATGACAAAGTCTCCTATGTCATATCCAACTGTCATCAAACTTTTCCATCAGACACTCAATAATCTTGGCATTCAGCTGAAACAAGTTACCTCTGGTCTACTTATCGGTGGCAATAAGTTCACCACTCTTTCCAATTATACTGTAGACTCCACCTTTGAACTCCAAAATTAGTCCTTTACCATTTAGTTGAGCAACACTCAATAGGTTATTCTTAAGACCTTCTACCCAGTAGACATCATCCACACTGCTCTTTCCATTCAGTGAGATGGATCCTTTTCCTTTTACCAAGCATGGTGCATTGTTGCCAAATCCGACGACACCTCCATCATATTCTTCTAGAGAGAAAATTTCCCCGGTCACTAGTCATGTGGTGAGAACAACCACTATCAATAATCCACTCATTAGAGTTGTCAATGCGAGAGACAAGTGCTTTCTTGTCAAATACTTCTTCCTTTACAACTACAAACACTATGTCCTCATTCTCTTCAGCCTCAAATTCTTCATTAGTAACACCTTCATCCACTACAACAAGACAATTTCTTCTATTTCCTCCTTTATACTTTCTAAACCTCTCTGGTTTATCCTTATTGTCATTGTTAGGATAGTTAACAACTATATGTCCTATCTTATTGCAGGAAAAACATTTTAAAGGAAGCTTACCTCTATATTTTCCAATGCCTTTTAGAAGTCTCTTGGCAAGAAGAGCTTCAAACTCCATCAGAATCTCTTCATCATCCATATCTCTGCATTGCTTGGATTCATAATGGGTACTTACTTCTTTTCCTTTTGTGGTTAGTACAATTGATGCTCTAGAGGTTGAGTCAGTCTTCTGAACACTACCATCATAGCTATTCAACTCATATGTAGTCAACTTTGTAATGATAGAGTCTAAGGATACCTTGGTTTTGTAAATAGACCTTAACTCCTGAATAGCAGTAACTCTGATTGCATATATCGGTAACAATGATCTCAAAACTTTATTGACAATGGTGGCATATTCAATTGTTCCACCAACACTCTTGATATCTCCAACCACAGTCTTGATCCTTATGCCATATTGCTGAATGGTTTCACCTTCAACCATTCTCATGTCTTCAAATTTTCCTCTAAGGCTCTCTTCCTTAGCTTGCTTGACATGCTCATCACCACCATAAATAGTTTCCAATGTGTTCAATACATCCTTAGGAGTGTCCTTATCTTGTACATCAATGAACTCAATATCAGACAAACTGCTAATAAGGGCTTCCATGACTTGCCCATTTTCTTGAATCTCTCTTTTTTGATCATCGGTTAGAGTGCCAGTGGGGATTACATAGACATTTTCAACATAGCTCCAGTGTTGAGCACCCAAACTCTTGATATAGATCTTCATTCTATCCTTCCATATTTTGAAGTTATCTCTATTGAACTTAGGACCTTCCCTCTTCATCATTAAGGCATGATCTTTTACATCAAGCGGTTAAGCTTATATCACCAAGGACCTAGAGTAGCTCTGATACCAATTGATAAATAATGATGAACAAAAAATACACTAACTAGTACTGAGAGGGGGGGTGAATCAGTACATACAAAAACTTTTCCACAACTTATCAAGTTAAAACAATGCTAACCAGTTGTCTTCATTACTGAACTTAACCATGGCAATATCGGTTAAACACGGTAGGGCTTCAGAAAACTTAAACTGGTAAAACTAAATACTTCAAATATCATTCAATACTTGATAACTAATTCACCCATAAACATATGCATGTGGTGTATTAGTATTACCATAACCATTAGCTCTGCACGCATAATCACCTAAACAAAGAATACTTAATCATCACATGAAAAATGCACAACTCATGACACAGATTTTTCACGTGGAAACCCAAATGGGAAAAACCACAGTGGGGATGAATAACCACAAGCTTGTTTTGAACTTTTTTGAAGCTCATTCTGTTACGAGCCTAGACCGGTTAAAGACTTTACAATAAGGTTCTGCTAGGAACCGATCTTGTTAAAGATCACCCGGTTAAGGGATGGTTATATACCCTGTTAAAGGTTACCTCGCTAGAGGATTTAAAGAACTCAATGAACTTGAGTCACCTGGTTAGAGGATTTATAGTATACCTATTAAAGCTACCTAACAAAGGGATTTTCCTTTTGTTGAAATGGTTAGAAGACAATAGGTAAAACTCTGATCTGATAACAACACTATATGCTAAGGTAGATCCTTTTCAGTTCCTCTACTCTAGA